>NW_027455546.1:0-34933 GCF_040206685.1 Ascaphus truei
CAGGGCCCCGCTTCTCGGCGATCCGCCAATACAGCGGTAAAGAGAAGGGGGCCGCCAGCCGTGTTCGTGCATGCGCAGAAGGGGGGGACTGCAAGTCTGCGCAGGCGCAGAAGGGTAGGAGACACCAAAAATCGCCGGTTTCACATTTCGGTGCTTTTTGCTTTGCGGGGCGGCGTCACAATGGAACGGAACCCGCCATATGAGCGGTGCCCTACTATAATATTATTTATTGTTACAGTTTACAGCTGAAACTGCTGGAAACATTGGCAACAAATGATCACAAACAGGAAAGTGTTGCAATGATCTTGCACTGCTGGGGAAGTGTGCTAACACCTACCATAGAAATCAAAGGATGCTCAGTATATTCAAACTCATTAAAAATGGCATTAAGAGTTTATCTAAAAAAACACAAATTTAGTAGTTATCTAATACTGCAAAACAGAGTTTTGAATATTGCTTGAATTGTTTTTTTAAGTTGATTCTCAACAATATTGATACAGTGATAATAATATAATCCTATGTGTGCGGAAAATGATCTAATTACAACGCTTACTTTGGGGGGGAAAACTCTCTTAAGATCTTTAGTTTATAACCTGTTTTTGTTTTTTCCCTTCTATTGTGTTCTTTATTTTGACTGGTGGAACTTGGAAGTGTATTGTTTGAAGCTTTTGTTGTGACTAAATAGTCTTTAACTGCCGGTAACAGGGAACAAACGATTAACTGCGAGACCATTTGAAAGACACGACCAAAAGTTTCCAGTATCCGATACGAGACCAGATTACGTGCCGGAGAAACGCATTCCATGTAATATTTCACGATTGCCACTCCAACTTCACATCCAGTTTTTTTGTTGTTTTTGGTTTTTTTTTAAGATCATGTGTTGAGGTTTTTAACAGAATTTGAATGACTGTAATAACCAAGGTTTCTCATCTCGTGTTTTAACAATTACATCTAAGCGATTTGTTATTTGTTCTGTTCACATGATACTGTACATAAAAAAAGTATCTTCATATATTTCAATGTTGGCTATTGAGGACCAAATTTATCGCAGTTGGTTGACTTTGGATGTATAAGACCTCAATGACTCTCTAGACTGCCTACCAAAACTTCCACAGCCAGACTCTGGAACACACACACAAGGGCTACACATGCTGAAACTGTATTTATCCATGGTACAAAACCATCCTGAAATGACTTCAACAAGGAAAGCCCATCATCTTGTGTTAGTTGAGCCTCGAGGACGTGGCTTTACTCTTCATAATTAGAAATGCACAATCTGAGCCAGTTTAAAACCCAGACCCACAGTATTGATGTATTTAATTGGGTCAACTGGAATTCTACTGGGGAAGTGACCTCAAATATACAACCGTATACATAGAAGCCCCAATGCACATAGTATGACAAATCATTTAGGTCATTTCTATGTGTATTTTTCTTCTCATGTGTATGGGTCATTAAGTTAAATCTTTTGGCCAAGGCAGGTTAAGCTTGCAACAACGTCAAGTTAAATCCTTTCAGTAGGTTCCTACACTGCCATTTCTATAGTGTGTCCTTTGTGTTTCCTCCATGGAGAAAAGAGGAAACAAAGCAATCATATAGTCCATGGTATGTGGCATGAATGTGGTACCTAAGGGGTGACAATTTAGGGGTGCTCTGATGTGGACAACATATGTTGGCCAAATATTGAACTTCATGACCCATACTAACGAGGAGAAAAAACATTGAAATTAACAACATCGCTTGTCATATTGGATGTGCATTGGGGCTTTTTTTTTTTTTAATGGTTCTAGTCCCATATATTTAAAAGTGGACAGAAATGTATAATCCCCCCTTATGTGTGAAACATTGTCTCTTCTTTTTGTTACTACTAGGTTTAAAGCAGGGGGTCTGCAGAGCAGGTCTGCGTTAATTTCAGCTCTGGGGACCCCCTGCTTTCCAAGATACTTACCTCGGAAGGTGATGCCGGTAACGTACCCAACTGGGCGCTGTAAATGAATGTTTAAAGGTCCCGCAGGCCAATAGGACGGCTCAACGCCATTCCTTGCCGCTTCCTATTGGCCCCCGTGACGCGGGACATTTAAACAGAAGAGATATACCGGCATCACCTTCCCATGCAAGTGTCTCGGGAAGCAATGGGTTCCCGGACCTGAAATCAATGCCTTTGAGCTCCGGAGACCCCCTGCTTTTCAGCTATGGGGGGGTTTTTTTCCTTTTCAAAGGCATAGGTGCTTTAAGTGTTTTTTGCCATGTCACCTGCTGCTTTTCTGTGTAAAATGGCATGTTTTGTGTACCTTCATTTTATTGTATCCATTATTCCTACAGGAAAACCCAAATCCTCACATGACATTCCAGAAGGTCTCAAAGCCAACGGAGGGATCGCACCTGCGTGTTCACGTCCTTCCCTTCCCTAAGATTAATGATGATAAAGTACAGGAACTTACTCAAGAAGGCCTCGCCAAAAATCAAAATGCCATGCTTGCAACTCGAGTGGAGAAGAAATGTGTTGTCCCCGCTGGATCATCTGTTGGTATGTTCTGTTCAGCATTACGTTGGTTTTTATTCTTCCTGCACACATTATGTAAGTTATGGTGGGTAAAAAAGGGACAAAAACCCTACAGTGTACGTGAAAGTTATATTACAGTGGGGGAGGGTGTTGGCCAGTGCTTGATGTAGTTACGCTAATCCCAATATCTACAGATGTTGTGTTCTGTAGTGTCGTTAAATACTAAATTTTAAGCACTATAAGAACTGATTTTAGCAATTGGCTGAAGACGTGAAAAGGGCCGAATGATAGATAAACAAGTTGGAAACATTTGCAATGTAGTTAATTTGAAAATGTGGTGATATGGAAATGCACAGGACTGATGAGTGAAGATACCTGTAGTGTACATACCACTCCTATTGTGAAATACTGTAAGAGAAGTCAGCATGAAAGTGAATCCGCATTCTCTACTCTCCCTCCTCCTCTCCCCTCTCTCCTTCTCTCCCCTCTTTGCCTCCCTCCTCTCCCCTAGCTCCCCTCCATCCTTCTCCTCCTCTCCCTTCCTAACATTCGCCCTTCCCCTCTCTACCCCCTTCTCTTTCCTCCTCCCCTTCTCTTTCCCCCTTCTCTCCCTCTCCTTCTCTTCCTTTCTCTTTCCCCCGTCTCCCCCTTTCTTTCTCCCTCCCCTCCACTCTCTCTCCTTCTCCCCCCTCCTCTACCCTCTCTCCCCCCTCTCCCCTCTCTCCCCCCCTCCTCTTCCCTCTCTTCCCTCTCTCCCCTCTCTCCCCCCTCCCCTCTCTCCCCTCTCTCCCCTCCTCCCCTCCCCCCCTCCTCCCCTCCCCCCTCCTCCCCTCCCCCCCTCCTCCCCTCCCCCCCTCCTCTCCCCTCCAACCTTCTCCCCTCTCTCCCCTCCCCTCCAACCTTCTCCTCCCTCCCCTCCTTCCTTCTCCCCCCTCCCTCCCCTCCATCCTTCTCCCCCCTCCCTCCCCTCCATCCTTCTCCCCCCTCCCTCCCCTCCATCCTTCTCCCCCCTCCCTCCCCTCCATCCTTCTCCCCCTTCCTCCCCTCCATCCTTCTCCCCCTCCCTCCCCCCCTGCCCTCCCTCCTTCTCTCCCCTCCCTCCCCCCTTTCCCTCCCTCCTTCTCTCCCCTACCCTCCCCATCCTCCTTCTCTCCCCTCCCTCCTCCTCTCCCCTCTCCCCCTCCCTCCCCTTCTATTTTACCCTCGCTTTCCCCTTTCCCTTTTAGTATTATTAAACATATTCTGTACAGAGAGGGGATTAAACTGGGTCCTATTCCGAGGATGAGTTAACGGACGGGATTATAGTGAAGTGTCACATTCCATGAATGTTCTTTTAATGGACTACAAATATCTGAATGGGAAAAGCATGTTGATTTCCCCCCTGCTCCCCTCCCTTCCAGTGGCTACAAATAACCTTATCACCTTCAAAGACCGTAAAAAAAACAAGCTGCGTCTAGCCAATTACTATGCCCCTATTGAAATCCCGTCAAGTGAATGATGAAAACTGAATGTGCTTGAGATAGTGAGCCGCTTAGTCTTGCATCTTCTCAAAGATCCCTCTGGGGTTACCTCCGCGGCAGGTGATGACACTATCAAAGTTTGGGGTGGGGAAGTTTGGCCAAAGGCATAAGGCTACGCTTACTGTATAGTGCCGGCGACATCAGGCTACGATCGCTGGAAAAATCAAATTGAGATGACTTCCAGCGATCGCGACCAAGCCTTCGCACCGTCGCGTCGCGCTTACTATAAGCGCACGCGACGGCAGCAATGCATTTTTTTTATCTCTGTCTACGGCACTATAAGCGCAGCCTAATGTGCCATCTCCTGTTTTAAACTCGACTATTCACTCTATATCAGTTCGTTTTTATCCTGGAGATCCCTCTTAGTAGTGATGTACAGGCCTCCATTTTGCTTATTTAGAGGGACCTTGTGACCTGGACCAGGGTGGGCAACTCCAGTCCTCAAGGGCCACCAACAGGTCAGGTTTTCAGGATATCCCTGCTTTAGCACAGGTGGAGCAGTGTTTGACTGAGCCAGCTGTGCTCCAAGCACGGGAAACCTGGCTTGTTGGTGCCCCTTGAGGACTGGAGTTGCCCACCCTGGTCCAGGTACTGCAAGTCTCTATTCTCCATAGAAATGCAGGACTATGAAGAATGTAATGCAATGGAAGTACTGGGTGGAAGTGTTGTGATGGCACGGACTCTGATTGACAATGGTGTGCAAAGGCCAAGATTTTTTTTACAATTACAGAGACATTTTGTAATTCTCTCCTCCCCTCCCCCCCCCCCCCCACACTCCTTTCTACGGCCAAGCGCTGGTTGAATGTAGAACCTGACACTAGGGAACTGGGGAGGTTTTCTGTTTTACGGTTTTTCTGTTTTACGGTTTTGAGGTTTGTGGTTAAGCCCACTTGCTGTTTTCGACAAGCCCCATTAACCGTTTTTGGAATATAATCTTTGGAAGACATAAAGATTTAACTATATCCACGCCTAAGCTCCTATTAATCACGTTGCTGCCGGAGTGTGCAACTTCTTGCTGCAATGATTGCACAGAAGATGTACATCAAACATTATCGGCTATAAATTGAATTACTTAAACTGTAAAAAGTCAATTCTGCAAAAAAAAAATAAAAGGTGCATATACTGTATATAGTACAGTGTTATAAACGTTCTCATCGCCATTTAACGATTCGAGTTCTTTTTCTGTTTAGTGTATTTTTTTAATTTTTTTTAAATATTGCCATTAAAATGCATGTCTTTCCAGAACATGGTGTTCATTGTAAAGATTTCAAAGGATGGTGTTGTCATGAATGTTTAGAACATCATCTAACATGCTGTGCAGTTAAAAAAATAAGTCTGTTTTACATTTTATAATATTTGTAATATTATGTAATACCTAAAGCCTGGAATTTTAAAGTGTCTTAAGACTAGATAACTAGTATGACATGCTACTATTCCTCTATATGTTGGACATGTGGCATGTCACTTAACAGTAATTGCCATTCCCAAATTTCTGTCTTCTCCCTTAGAATAAGATGTACTGTAAGTAGAAATGCAAGACTGATAGCTCAGCAGTTTTAGTACCTCTCCTCTGATATCCTGCCAGCAGCACGCATTCAGAAAGCAGTATGTGTTATTTTGCTGTACCTAAATATCTGGGAGGGAAAATGATGCACATCATTTTACGATTATTAGTTGTATGCAGACTACTTAAAGCATGTCAGGAGTTCAAGCTCTACATCATAAAGCCAATGTAATGTGTATCACAGTGTACTGCAGAGTGCACAACCATTGGGAATATAGCACCCCTTGTTTCCCTGCTTGTTTTCCAAAGATCATTTGCGTACATTTAATTAGTTGCTCAACACGCTATTAAAAAAATGAAAGCCTGCAGCCCTTTAGGGAGTATGCCTTAAAACACACCAGTGATTTGTTTGATTGATAATTAAAACAATACCGTTTGCGAATTTAGAGATTTCAGCATGACAGTCACAGATTTCACCCTTGCGATTTATTTCAGTCTTGGCAGTGGAAAAGTACAGAGGAATGGCATTCTTTGTTCCCCGGCAACAACCAAATCCATTTTAAAATGCTGTTGTGGATTAAATCCCAATTAAACTTCTAACATCAAGTCCAAATATTTCATCTGGTGCTGTACATCCAGAAATGGGAACTCAGATGGGAGAGGGCATAGCACCAGCAGTAATGTGTAAAGCAGCAGTCCAAGTATTCAAGCAGGGGGTCTGCGGAGCTGAACCGCATTGATTTCAGATCCGGGGACCTCCGGCTTCCCGAGATACCTCCGTAGGGGGGTAGGGGTATCTCTCTGTTTTTTAAATGTCCCTGTCACGCGGACCAATAGGAAGGAACAAGGGATGACGTAACGGCTTCCTATTGGCCCAGCGGGACATTTAAGCCGCCATTTCAATAACCCCAACAAGCCCAGCTGGAGCTGCTACCGGTACCCCCTACGGAGGTAAGTATCGCGGGAAGCAGGTGATCCAGAGCTGAAATCAACCCTGTTCAGCGCTGGAGACCTTCAATCTTATTTTTTAAACATGCCACTTGTACTGCTGCTTTTAATGACAAGTTCAGTATTCGTATTATTTGACTTGTTCTTTACTAGTAGAGCAGATCCATATTATTTTACCACTGCAATACCTAATATAATTTCCCTTTCGTGCTCTTGATGTTGGTACCCGCATCAATATGTCAGAATCGGCAACTCGGCTGCTGTCAAGGTCCTATGGAACACTGGGTATTTTGACCCTCACATAGGGTCTGAAACATAACTTCAGTACATCAGTGTCCAGCTTGACTCCCAGTAACAGCCCCATATATAGCTTTCTACTGGTACTCTGTCTGAGTAGTGGTGGTGGTGGGGGGGGGGGGGGGAATGCGTGCAATTAAAATTGTTAGCTCCGCGGGGCAGGGTCACCCTCTTCCGAACGTTATCCTTTGGCTGCTCATATCCCCCATTGATACTTTTTTTTCCCACCAGTATTGTCATTTTGTAAAATGCCACCTACACTGTTGGCGCTATATAAATAAAGGTATACATACAATGTGTGCCCTGCTGGAGGACATCTTCGTATAAAGAGTCAGAGTACAGCAGATGGCATTTATTGAAATGGATACAAAAAAAGCCTGCGTTGGTGGCAGGCGCCAAGTTTGTAACTGATTCAGCCGGTTTACTGATCTATTTTACCTGAAGATCTCAACTTGATCAAAGAGGTATGTTTGGCTCATCGCCACGATGATGCGCCGCCCCAAAACAGCCAGATTAACCACAAACGTGTTTATTGCTTCAAAGGGCACTCGCCTCTTCAGCACTAGGATGATTGGGAATCACTGATTTACATGCTGCATGGTGCTGTGGGGTTAAATAAAAAGAACATTTAGACATAGTTGGCAGATTTGTATGGTTTTCAAATGACTAGAAAGCAAAGTCAATGGTTTGCAGTTGGAGACAGTGTGCACTCATGACTCTTAGGAATGTATTGGGTGGAATTAATTCCTCTCTCTTTGCTTCCTGTCAGTTTCCATAATGGACAAGGCGAGCTCCATTTTCAACAGCGCCCGAAGACTGGAGGTCGTTAGAAACTGCATATCGTTCATATTCGAAAACAAAATATTGGAAACGGAGAAGGTAAAGCTAAGATATGTCCTCCTCCTATATAAGATTTTGTTGCTTACTAGCAGAGCTTTATATGCTAAGTAACGGATTTGATCCGCTGTCATCAAACAAGATCTTAACCTCAATTTCTGGATGACAATGCAACACTTTTCAGAATCAATATATCAGTGGAGGTTAAGGTAGCAGGGCCTTATGCCTGTCGCTTTTCTGTAAGTGACTAAGTAACTCATAACAGAGTCTATCAATGAAAAGATATTAGTATTTCCCACCCCTGGATCCATCATGGGACATAATGCTTCAATTCAGATAATCACTTGTTAATGCTGTTATTTCTAAGTAGCCATTGCTGTGGCATTGCAGCTCTAAAAAGCTACCTATGGGGTAAAAAATAAATTCTGAAGCAAGCCACGGTCATTTCAATAAAACATAATTACAATGTTTTCTTTTTTTACACTACTATTGTGCATTTGAACCAACATATACTGTATGGCATTTCCCACATTTTGCATTTTTTAAAACAAACTTCCAAAACAGTCTGAGCCCAGTTGTAATGTTCACAGATTGGAAAGGTCTCTTAGGAAACATATATAGACCACATAATATAGATAGCATGATTGATGTAGTGCTTTGGTATTGTACTGTAGCATTTTAACGTCAGCAAAGTCCTCCTGTGACATTCCATGAATGTGTCATGTTTGGAACTCTTCATTTCTGAGACGCTGCCAACTGTCTAATATCTTGTCTGCGACTTCTCTCAAGTGACTTACTTGCATGTCAGATCCCCTAACAAGTCTTTTGGTTTGCCTTCAGATTCACAACGTTTAAAGCACCTCTAATGAACTTGGTGCAGTGTATAATGATTAGATACATTTCATGTCCCTAAAACTCATTCTCCTTGGAAATATTAAACTTAAAACAGTAAACTACACCCCCCTCCCCCCCCCCCTTTTCTCCCCTGCCAATAATGTTTAAAACATTTGTTAAAGCTCATCTAAAGGGGGTGAGTAGGGTAGGGGAATCTGACCTGTGGTTTTCTGACCTCCAGAGCAGCGATTTATTTTATATTTGTAGTTTGACGTTTTCTTTTGTTTCAAAAGAGGCACAAACACATCTTCCGGTGACGTTGTTAATTTACAATGGCCGCAGAAGCGAGCCCAGACACTGCGGTCATTTTGTCCACCGGGCAAGTATTCTTGCCTGATGGACAAGCCAGTTTGGCGGTCAGGGGACCACAGACCAGCTCCACGAAACCCCCCAGTACAGGCAATTTAAAAAAAACTTAGTAGCGTGCAGCATGGATTGCTTAAGGTAGCACTAGAACCAATCTGTATAGTTTAGTACCCTTCATTGCAGCACTAATAGAAAGGTGCTTCCTCATGGTAATGGTTTCTATAATTAGAGGGAGATATGGTGGGTAACCATTATTAGTCTCCAACAATGTATTGGAGATCCCTTTTGTGTCAGAACAATATGTAGATAGTTGGAAATGTGCAGTCTTATTTAACATTGCGTTATATTTCATCATATTTGTTCTCAGGAGCATGACAAAAAGACGGATACTTCAAAGTCAGCTGGACATGTCTTTTAATGCAATCTTTTCTTGACGCTGTAAATGTTCTCAGCTTGTTTTTTTGACAGAATTCTATCTTTCACCTCTGCACAAATGTTGGCTTTAGACACATGTTGAGCAAATGGTTCAGATCTATGAAGCGTTGTTCCTTGCATGCCAATAATTTTCCACAGAACAAATATTTCAATGAAATAACCAAGTGTCTGTAGTAAGTGTAATGCGTTTGCTTTCCCTGTTTTCAGACCTTGCCTGCTGCATTGCGAGCCCTAAAAGGAAAAGCCGCTCGACAGTGCCTGACTGAAGAACTGGGTCTGCATGTTCAACAAAACCGGGCAATATTGAACCATCAGCAGTTTGATTACATAGTCCGAATGGTGAATTGCACGCTACAGGTATATTACTGTCCGTCTTCCACCTTTTTGAGTAGGGCAATAGAGGGGATACATGTTTCTTTACCTGCTTCTCATTGGGTGTATGTGACATTATTGGGTTAGTTTACCACTACATTACTTGCCACATTGTTCTTGGGTTAAACTTATTGTATACTGAAAGATGAGGCAAACAGACCCTAGTAACCTGGTAGGCAGCTTTCCTGCTCCCATTCGTGTTGGCCGCCTTTTGTTGGTCTTCCTCGTCGTTCCTCTATATGTTTTCTTTTGGTAGGTCCCAGTTGTAGGTCTGGGATGGGTGTCCTCCCTAAGTCCTACACACGCTCTAGTACGGAGGTTTTGTGGTGTGCAGCGCGTTAGAAGAAAATAAAATGAGATCGTGTTTGCCTCTCCAGTGAAGGTGGCCATGTAGGACTTGACTGTTGCGGGACATGAGACCACATGATGCTTGTTAATGAAGTATTGAGTAGTCCCATTGGACAATACTGGCATAAGAGATGAGATCTTGAGTAATTTGGGCAACTTGCCGTATCTCCTCCTGCAAATAAGATTGTAAGCACTTAACAACAGGGATTTATTATATTATATAGCCCCCCTCATCCGCTCGCCCCCCTCATCTGCTCACCCCCTCTCCCCTTCTCACCCCCTCCTCCTTCCTCATCCTCTCCCCCTCCTGTTGTCTTACCTGTGGAGGTCCTCCTGACAGACTCTGAGCTTTCTTTTGAGACAGGAGACACACAGTGGAGATCTTCTCTCCTCTCCCACATGTAAAGCTGATAGGAAACTACATTTCCCAGCATGCATATGCTGCTCACGCCCCTTAATGACATGGAATCCTCCCATTGGTCAGTCTTCTCCTTTGCTGTGGGTGGGGGGGGGGGGGGAATGACGCCGCGCGGCTCCGTTGCCCTGGTTATCAGACGCTGCAGCCTGCGGGAGATGGCTCTGTTGCTGCTCACGCTACCGCTTTTGCTTCCCTGTCGGAGGTAAGAGCGGGGACCCTGCACCCGGCCACCCTCCGCACTCACGCTGCCCGCTGCACGTCCAGAGAGAGAGAATTCCGGACACATACATGTCCGATATTACCTCTCCATTTTTACCGGAGAGAAGGCCAAAATACCGGTCTGTCCGGTTCAAAATCGGACACCTGGCACCCCCACAGTTAAAAAGTACAGACCAGACTACTGGAGAGGGTTCTGCTATCAAAGTACCTATAAGAAAATGATATGTATATATTTCCCGTCTGAAGGGTTTAATTGTGGATTTAAAATTCCAAATATCTGCATGCGTCCTTACACCAGTTTAGTGAACATATGGTCATCCTCCTATTTGCAGTAGACACCACGTAGAACACGCAGTTCTCATGTGCTTTCCTTTGTGACTGTGAAGAACTAGAACGCCTGTCCCCCCCGCTGCCCTCCCAATGAAAAGAACACCTAAATATAAATAGCTCGTCATGCCGCATGGAGGCAGATCAGTTCATCTCCTGCTTTCGCTGCCGTGAGAATGTAGTGCGATTGGGCCTCACTTATTTGTAACCTACCCACGAGCCGGCCTTAATGAAAACAATATGATTGCATGCTGAGCTGCCAAATTCTGAGCAGCCCACTCCAGCACATAAATAAAACTGGCTCTCATTTCTATTATTAAGTCTCCTAACATACATTTGTTAACCGAAGCTTGGCTAAAGGCTCCAGAGGTTAAACCTAACATTTAATAAAAAAAAATGTTTTATTACCTTTATAACACATTTGTTTCGCTTTTGAGAATGTTAGTTTTTAACTTTTTGCTGCATGTTCTATTGTGTGAAGGTTATGTATGCAAGTCGTGTACTAGTTTAGCGCACCTAGCGCTCCAATATTTGCACATTTTACTAGAATAACTATACCGTTCTAATTCGGGTGCACATCATTTCTAAAGTGCATGCCTAGAACTATTGAAGACAAAATGGGGGTGGGGGGGAGGGGCGGGTTGGATGAAGTAGAATCGTGCGGGGGACAAAATCCATCTATGTAGCCAACACAACATGTATAAAGAACAAGGAACATCTGTCCAAAGGTCCATGTTGGACTCGAAACGTTGTTGCTCTTTCTGCTGCCTTCTGCAATAAATCTACTTAGAATTTTTTCACAAGTAGTGATCTACCCTATGCACCTTCCACAACACCTACTTCCCCACGTACATACAGAAGCTTACGTACCCTAGACTCCCTTCCAATTTTCAACATCTCTACAACCTCTCCTGTCTCCCATCTCTACCCTTTCCTGCCTCAACCTAGCAACCTCCCTATACAACAGCATACTCTCATCAGCTTTAGACAAGACTTCTCTTGAGACCACACATCGCCCCCGACAATCCAAGCCACAATTGTGGCACACACCTTTCATTTCTTCATGTAAAGCTCCACACGCATCACCTATCTCCACTCGCACACCTAAATCAACTCTTAGCTCATTTTCCCGTGACTGAGGATCAGGTCTCCACGCTCCACTTATTATCTCACCCGACATACTGCCCCTTTGAACCTATTCCCTCACATCTCCTCCGCACCCTCTCTAGCACACTAAGCCCCACTCTAACTCACCTCTCTCTCTCGTCTCTGGCACATTCTCATCTTCTTTCAAACATGCACTCATCAAGCCTATTCTCCAGGAACCCTCACTTAACTCATCCTCCCCCTCTAACTACCGCCCTATCTCTTTTCTCCCCTTTGCCTCCAGGCTACATGAGCAACTTGCATACAACTGCCTCACTCATTTCCTCTCCTCCAACTCCCTGCTTGACTCTTTTACAGTCTGATTTACATCCTCTGCACTCCACCGAAACAGCACTAACAAAAGTGACCAATGACCTACTAAAAGCTAAATCTAAGGGTCATTTCTTGATACTATTTTTTCCTGGATCTCCCTGCTGTCTTCGATACTGTCAATCACCCCTTTCTCTTAAATATATTTTTTACTCCATTGGCCTCTGTGGCGCAGCCCTCTCCTGGTTCATGTCCTACCTATCCAACCGCTCCTTCAGTGTTTCTTTCTTTGGGGCCGTCTCCTCCTCACTCCCTCTTTCTGTTGGAGTCCCACAAGGCTCTGTCCTTGGTCCTCTGCTCTTTTCACTCCACCTATTTCTCTTGGAGAACTAATACAATCTTTTGGCTTTCAGTATCATCTTTATGCTGACGACACCCAAATCTTTCTCTCCTCCCCTGACCTCTCTCCTGTCCCATGTTTCCAACTGTCTCTCTGCAATCTCCTACTGGATGTCTCACTGTTACCTGAAGCAAAACATGTCCAAAACAGAATTCCTATTCTTTCCCTCTTCCACTGCAACCGCTACACCAACACTCCCCCTCACTGTCAATAACACCACAATTTCCTCAAGTCTGCTGTCTAGAGGTCATCCTTGACTGATCTCGCCTTCATTACTCACATTCAGTTCATCACGAAGTCCTGCCATCTCCACCTATGAAATATCGTCAAGATACGCCCTTTTCTCACTGATGATGCAACTAAAATCCTAATCCACTCCATATCCCGCCTCGATTACTGGAACCTTCTCTTAGCTGGCATGCTCCTTGTCTGCCTCTCTCTACTTCAATCCATCCAAAATGCTGCTGCTAGATTCATCTACCTCACTCACTGCTCCATTTCTACTGATCCACTACACATATCCCTACATTGGCTTCCCATAGCCCTTTAGAATTACATTTTAAAACTTAGGACTTACAAAGGTCTCAACGACACAGCCTCCCACCCATCCCCTTAGATCGCAGCCCTGATCCACAAATACATATCTACACGCCACCTACCTTCTGCCCACGACATCAGCCTTTTCTCCCACCTTATTACCACCTATCACTCCCGCCTGCAAGATGTCTCCCGTGCTGCCCCCTCTCTCTGGAATTCCCTACCATGTACTATCAGACTCTCCCCCCAGCTTTCAGATGTTTAAAAACTCTCTGAAAACTCACCTTTTCAAGGAAGCCTACTTGCCATACCTCTAACGTCCAACTCTTCTGTCCCTCCAACCCCAAAACCTTAATGTACCCCCATTGTACCACGCTGCGGAATATGTTGGTGATTCACAAATAAACAATGATAATAATAATATGGGGATTACTGTCACTTGTTCCTTCCTTATGCCTGGAACTATGACATTTCTCTAAATATATTGCACTTTATGTATTTTTTGTATGCATATTATGCATCTAAACATATCTCAATGTACCATGACCAATACTGCTTGCCTTCCTCACTACTTCATCTGCATTGCATCAAATTCCAATCTGGCGGTTTTCATCCTTTTCCCATTACCCAAAACTCCTTAAAGCCACAAGCATTTCCATCTCTTTTAGTTTGGGATATGTTGTAGTAGATCAGCACGAACGTTTGTCATAGATGAAATGATAATGTTACAGAGCTTTTGAAACATCAAAGCTCCCTCCAGGGTGGAAAAAGATCCCTTTTTTTTATCCACCGTTTTGCCTTACTTGGAAAAAAATTCTTACTATAAATTAGCAAATCGTGGTATCTTTCATCATTTTAATTGTATTTTCAATTGGTCTTTATTTCTAATGTTCAGCTCTTGTTAAACCAGGTTAAATGTTGGGTGCAGTGAGATCTGCTTTAGCATTGTAGATCGTATAAATCATATATTTATAAATATATGAATTATTTATATTTTTAGTTTATTGTAAATTGCAAATGGTTGCTGATTTTTTTTTTTTTTTTTTTTTAATTACCAATCCTATATATATTTTTTCCATTGCATAATCTCAGGCTTTTGTTTGTATGTTACATAAAGGTTGTTTAATGGATCCAAAATGGCTATGAGATAATAGGCCAGTTTTTAATCTGTTATTTATAATGATCACGAGATTTATTAGTATTTATGAATCATCTTACAACATTGTACTTCTAGGGTTTAAGTCTCATTCCGTACATTTTTATAAGGCACTGGGAATTCTGATTGTGAGTGTAAACATCTGTAAACCTTGTTTACAAAGAAATGGTCATTTTTAAGATCTGTTTTCATCTTCAGTGCAACAGTTTCTGATTTCTTCATACTTGGCAGACAATTGTATATGTACTCCAGTCTTTCTGATCGAGATACAGATCCAAAGATGTAGAAAGAGGGTGATTTATCTGCATCTTTTATGTGACCCATTATCCAGCGGTTTGACCCTTTTATGAAGATGTTCTATTGCTCATTTGCAAGCCAGACAAACATACTCCTGGCCATAAATCTGCCTAATAACACTTATTCCCATGTATTTGAGGGCCACTGCATAAATCCTAAACATGGATTTGGGCAAAGAGCTTCCCTGACGAGAAAATGACTTCATACATAATGAATAGGGGTCTTTCATTCTTCTAGGATTTGCAGACATTTGAAAAGGCAGTTTTACCCCATATCAATTAGTTGATCACCTGTGGGTTGGTTGAGAAGGATGCTTCATCCAATGTCCGTCAGTCCCCGAAATGTTGTGCCCATTTCTTTGCCTGCAAAATAAAACCCATACTTAAATGTCAATTTGACTGACGATTGTTCCCTGTTGAGTGCGTCAGAGCACCCACCGTTCTATTGTATGTACTTTTGTGGGTTAATGGATTGGCCAGCACTTTAAAACGACGAGCGCTTCGTGCTCCTACTTCCGCACAAAGACTGAACAGGGAACAGCATGAGCAGATTACATTGGAAAGATCTAACGTCTGCCAAGAAAAGATACTTCTTAAGTGCTCATGTCCGTTCAAAGCAAAGTTCACTACTAGAAAGTATGTTCACATTGTAAAATGCAATGTGCCATCAAAATGAAATAACCTGTTTTACTGTACAAAGTCAATGAATCAAAAGCGGACTTTATGCTGTACGGGCATCAAAAGTAGATATCTCGGAATATTTATTATGCAATTAATATAAACCACAAAAATAGGCTTCAAAGAGAGGAATTTATAACATGTAGAAAAACAACTGTTTTTAGGTCCCATCTAAGGGGTCTTTTTTAAATTATTTTTTTAATCGCAAATCCTAATCTAATAAAATACAACTGTAGTTTAAAGTAAATGCATGTTTTAGGTATGACGAAATGGGCAACGGCAGGTTTTCTTTCAACGTGCCCAAAGTCTTTGTTAATTCTTTGATACGTGTTGCAATCTGCAGTACAGTATATCATTTCTGTAAATAGATTATGTGGGCGGCAAAAGAGAGCATGGGTGATATAGGGCCTTAACTCTCCATCTAAAGATTGTATATGGTAGAATGAAGAATATTTGTCAAGACTTCTTAAATGTTTATAGTAGAAAATAGTGCAATAAGAAATGAAAGATACATGCGCTTGGTGTGGAGGTCCCTATAGCAAGTGAGTAAATGTTTAATAAAAATCTGTAAGAGTTGACTAAGGTCTGTAGCCGACCATTGGGCCACAGGTAAAACCAGTAAAAAAAAAAAACAAATTGACACGAAAGCCACTGATGGAAATGTATCCGTAACTGTGTCGTTCAGGGGAGGGCAACTCCAGTCCTTAAGGGCCACAAACAGGTCAGGTTTTACGGATATCCCTGCTTCAGCACAGGTGGCTCAATCAGTGGCTCAGTCAAAGATGAGCAACCTGTTCAGGCACATACAAAAGCAGATAAACATAAATGTCAGTGTGGAGAGTCTCTAACGAGATAAGTGGCAATCAAGATACTGATAATAAATAGTCACTGATCTCATCAGTAGCAGAATCGCCTCTGTGTGCTGCCCCAAGCCTCAGTTTCACCAATCCTCCTCTTCTTCTAGACACTATCTCAAAAATAAAAAATAGGGGCGCACAAAACATGGCATAAAATCATTTATTTAGCAATGATTAAAAAAAAAACCGTCAGGTATGAATACACTCTATAATTGCCTGGTAGAGAGAGTTGTTTCTTAGCTGCCGAAACCCGTCCTCCAGATGTGCCCGGAACACTGGGGTTTTATGAAGAAGGTGCCCGTCATGTCCTCTGCTGTTTTAAGTACCTGCGTCCTTCCTCCTAGGACCGGAATGAGCCAACAGTAATGACTTGTGTAAAATAAAGCTTTTGACGTATCGTGAAATGAAGATTCTGTATTTCTTCTTGGAATACTTGTATTATTAATATGGAAAACACACAGTCCAAGTAAGCAAGTTTTCTTTTCATGCAGCTGGATGCGACAGGTTCAATGCCTGGACCATCCTTCCTCTAATTTTAGAGGTAAATAAGGATTTTAACCATTTAGTGTTAGGACCTGCGATTTTATGGTCATGCCTTGAAAGTGGCTCGCAGGCTTATACGCTTTGGCCAAAGGGTTAACTAAATGACCCTTTTTTTCAAGAGATATATAGGTATTTCACTGTGTATTTTTGTCACATTGGATGTTGCTCTGGACTTCTTTGTTTCTTGTATTATTAATATAGCATACTGCTCACTGACTTGGAAGTCAGCTTGTGCAGGTTATTCCAGGCTACAAATATTTGCTTGTTCGTGACACGCTCGGCACCTTGCTGGGTTATGTTGCAAGAGAGATGAGAGGAAAACGAGCATCAACTTCTAGCACAGGATATTGAAATGCTGCATGGTGTTCTTTCTGTAAGCAAGTCAAAGCAGAAGCCAGTTTACAGCCGCAATCCCAGCAAAATTTGAAATACATTTGACATAATTGGAACCAACTGGTCCTCCAAGTGCTGTACTGGGCTATTTTTGGCTACGGGGACCTCCTGGATCTGAAGATAATTACCTTTTTCAATGACACTGCTCCTCATGTAAATATCAATATGGACGCCGTTATTGTCCTATTAAGATCCCGTGAATTTTGGCGGCCATCTTGTTTTCTTAGGAGGGCACTATGACCTATTACCTTCAAAGGTAAGTATCTTAGAAACCTGGGGATTCCCAGTGCTGAAAGTAACGTGATAAAGCTCCAAAGGATCCCCCGGGTTCCAATTGTGTCAAAAAAAAAAAGTGTCCCAGACAGGAGATTGCTGGTTTAATTTACATAACATACGCAAGACCACTTTTATACATCATTTTAAATATCAAATAGTCGACTTTCATCCTACAAGTGACTCCGGCAAGTAACATAAAACCGTCAAAATTAAATATATTTAATTTTTATTTTTTTACATTTCTAATAGCTTATGTTTGGGGAAACATGCTCATCACCAAAACGTGCTGGTTTCTCTGGTAGTTTTGTGATAGAATGTTCTAGTGAAGTACAGCTATCCTACCTGGGATTCACATTGGAATGTTAAACTGTTACACCAACCCATTCCTGCCCCAGTTTTACCACTCTTTGACAGCAGTGAAGCAGTGCATAGATACACTTTGGAAAAAACACTGGCATGGAGTCTAGTGATTGCTTAGTCTCCAAAGAATCATAAAACAGCTATGTGTGTTGGCCAGTATGTTGTTAACTGACTCTGTAATTTTTAATTCAGTTGTATTCATTCAGTTCTTGTGATCAAATTTATTTTTTACAATGAGCAAACCACCAGGGTTTCCAAAAATGCGTCGTCACTGGTGCTTGACATCCTGCAGATCGTTTTCAAGCTTTGGTTAAACCTCTTGCTGAGCTTGGTTAGAACTTGCTTGTGTTCTGGAATGCACATGTACCCATACAGTACGTCAAACTTCAAATGATAAATTATTTGGGCAGGGATCATCTTTAAACAATTAGTCATATAAAGCTATTCTTTGGGAGTTTCAGCATGTCTTGGTTGTGGTCAATGATGCCAAGCATGAACAGTGTAGCATCTGATTTCCATTTATGTTTCGGGAATGGGTTTGTTATAAGTTTCAGTCCTTGTATTTGGAAGTATGATGATTCATAGCTAGCTTGGTTGAAGATTCACCAAGTGTTTGTAGTTCTATGATGTAAGGGAACAAAAATTCAAAATATTAAAGTTGGCATGCCCCAGTTTATGACCGATGATTCGTACTTTTTGGTTTATACATCTATAGATCGGTGGCCTTTTGCCCTTTTTAGATGACTTCACCAAACCATGAGATCGCCAATGGCCTAAAAGTAACATGTTGTGCGTTTTTTTTTTTTCCTGTTAAATTATTCTGTTGTATGGAACATGGACCTCTTTACTTAATATTTCTATTCCTCCTTCACAAGGTCAAACATTCTTATGGGTCACATGTCCTTGAATACGACCTCTGTATCCATCTTCAGGCTTACAATAGCTTCTTTAGTGATGGAGCACTTGCCTGCCACCTTGTGGGTGAAAACCTATGTGCAAACAGAAAAAAGGTTCTTATGAGAGAAACGAAAGGTCCGAGTGTATAAACTCTGAAGTGGCCGGTCACACTGCTTATCGGCCGAAAACTCAACTTGATTTTAAATACAGATATTGACCAATTGTGATCGTCTGCTTTGCAGTATATAGAATCGGCCTCTACGTAATGGTGCACTGGAGGTGGTGCTGCTTCTGCGGGGACATAGTCTTGCTAATCATGGATCAGTATGAAGACAAAACATTGACAAGCAGAAGAATCTACCAAAAAAACAAATAAAAATGGCAATTAACCAATATGGAATATATGACCTCATTTGTACTGAAAGGGTTAACAATGTAGCCTCGGCCAAAGTGAGAGCGTTGTAATTAGTAGTAGACGTTTGATTAACAGAGTAATCATTCTGTGCTTTGATATGGATCAAGTTCTTGAGTTTCCTGATTTACAGTAAAGAAAAAAGTGTAGCAAAAAATGTCTCAGCGATGCCCCAGTTGAATCTTACTAACTTTTTATTATGTTGTTGAGGTATTGTGGAGCATTCACTTAGACTAGGCTGTCCAGCTAGTAACCATGGGCACGGGTATGGCCTCAACAAGATGTCATCTGGTCCTTGCATCGCTCATAAATCAAAGCAGGGTTAGTGGGGATGATGAGTAAGAAGAGGGCTAGGAACAGAATAAACAGAGGGAGAGAGCTGAAGTGACTAAGAAAGGTACTTGCTTTGTATGCTCAAACTTCAAAATGTACAGAAACAAGCTGGCAGGTAAACAAATGAAACCTTTTACTCTCGAGTCTGCAGGGCCCTTATTTACCCTATGAGCTGAGAATACAAAACCACTGGACCATGCACAAGAAAGAAAGAAAAAGCCTGTTGGTCTGACTACAGATTAATTAAAACAGTTGACCTTTGTAGTGTTTCTGGTGAACGTATCCACTGCTATTCAGCACAAGGAATTCAAGCATCTCCAGTACATTTACAGTGCATTCAGGAAACCACACTTGACCACTGACTGTGTGATTAAAGCAGAAGAGTGTTCACTTTAGGAGTCAAAGATGCGGTGCAGAACAAATGGGAGAGGAAATGCTACGAGAGGTGTACTCCAATAAAGAAGGAAAATGTATTCAGTCATGTTAAAAATGGAGGTAGAAAAAGAACACCTACGCGTTTTGTGCTGGAGGGCTCCGGCGCGAAACGCATCAATGTTCTTTTTCTACCTACGTTTCTAACATGACTGAATACATTTTAATTTCTTATTGGAGTCCACCGCTCATAGCATTTTCTGTCCCATTGGTCGTGCACTGCATCTTCCCGCAGATCTGCACACTGAAGATTTCCCTATGACACACGGCAAACGACACATTTGTCTAAGCATGTGAGAGTTATGCTGTTTAGAAGATTTATTCTTGGACTATTCATGGACATAAGGCTGTGTTATTTATTATACATGACATTTCTGAAGAAATCTATGATGCTGTGTTATTCCTGGTTGCTGTCCTTTTTCCATTGTGAATATCCCAGGTAGGCACTATCTTCTATACACAGGCCTCAGTATTTACTTGCAGGCATTCGTATAAGGGAACTCTTGTTATTGAAATGACATCATTTATCTATATGAAGGATCGTCGTCTGTCCCTTATCCTTTTTAGAGCACCATAACTCCACTCCAGACTATATCTAATTATTTTCATTCCACCTAAGAATCCGTCAATAACTGATGATGGGGTTGCATGTCAGTAAGCTGGAAAACAAAGTGGCTTACTGTTACGCTGTGCTCACCACGGACAAGGAGGGACCCCGAAACTGAGGTGAGATGGGTAACAAACTGCACCCACAGCTACGGGGACACGCCTGGAAAGTGGAAAATAGGCGTCTGGAACCGTCTGGGAGTATAAGATAAAGTAAGATACTCGCCAGATGAGAAGGGAGGTTCCAGAAGATAGGTGGTACCGAAAGCCTGGGGTCCAGAGCCGGGAGGTAGGTCGGAATCCGCAGACTGAGGAAAAAGGGGTCGGGGAGTCCAGGAGGTCAGGATACAAACCAGGGATAGAAGACCAGAGCGGATCCACAGCCAAGCCGGTTCGGTACGCAAGAGATTACTAAGGAGACAGAGACAGGAACTGAGGCAGGCACGACCGTGGTTAACACAGGAGATACAAAGCTATGCTCGGCCAAAGAATGAATGGCTGAGCAAGGTATAAGTAGGAGGAAGGACCAATAGGGAGAGGGGGAGTAACGAGGGAGAAGCCCCAGGGAAGATAGGGATAGGTAGGGAGAACTTACCACAGCTGTGCTAGATGTGCAGCTTGTGAGCGGTGCACGCGCATCAGGCGTGTGCGCCGCGCAGGAGAGGCGCGCGTGGCCTCAGCTGGGGGCGGGAGCTCCCCCTGAGGGAGGATGTAAACGTCCTCGCGCATGCGCGAGATCAGTAGCCGCCACGGGAAAGCGGATGAGAAGGGAGATGCCGCCTGCGGCAGCGAGAAGGCAGAGCTGGAGCGGGGGTGAGTAAAGTCGTGGGGGGAACCCCTTTAGAGAGAGGTGTTCCCCCGGACCTTACAGTACCCCCCCTTGAGGAGCGGCCTCAGGACGACTCCAATATGGCTTTTGGGGAAATTTGGAGTGAAAGAGTCTCAGCAGTCTGGGGGCATGTATTTGATGGTAGGGTACCCAAGATCTTTCTTTTGGGCCAAAGCCCCTCCAGTGAACCAGGTATTGTACCAAACCCACCGTCGTCCTGGAATCCAGAATAGACTGGATTTCAAACTCTTCCTGCCCCTGAACTATGACTGGTTTAGGGTCAATCGGTGTCCTATGGAACCGTGGACTCTGGGACACAGGTTTCAGCAGTGACACGTGGAACACGGAGGGTATCCTCATGGATGGAGGAAGTTCCAGACGATATGCCACAGGATTGATCCGTTCTATTACTGAGAATGGACCCAAGAACCTGGGAGCCAGCTTGTGGCTTGGAGTCTTCAGTCTAATGTTCTTGGAGGAGAGCCAGACCTTATCCCCTGGTTTGAAGACTGGTGCCTGACGACGGTGACGATCTGCCTGTGCCTTTTGTCTATGGGTTGCGTTTCTCAAAGCCTCTTGGATCCTTTTCCAGGATTCCTGAAGATCCTTGATTCGGTCATCGGTCGCTGGAACCCCGGAAGGAACTGAGGTGATGGGCAGCTGACCCGGGTGAAAACCATAATTAATGAAAAAAGGGGATTTCAACGTGGAGCTGTTCTTTAAAGAGTTATGGGAGAACTCTGCCCACGGAAGTAAATCTACCCAATTGTCTTGGCTGTCTGCGATGAAGCATCGGAGGTATTGCTCCAGAGTCTGGTTCGTTCTCTCGGTTTGCCCATTAGTTTGGGGATGATACCCGGACGAAAAATGGAGGGTGATATCCATCCTGCGAGCGAAGGCTCGCCAAAATTTTGAGACAAATTGTGTACCTCGATCAGATACGATGGAAAGAGGAACTCCGTGAATGCGGAATATTTCTTTAACAAAAATGTCTGCCAGGGTAGGGGAATTGGGTAGGCCTTTGAGAGGAATGAAATGGGCCTGCTTGGAAAAACGATCCACGACAACCAAAATGGTGTTCATCCCTTTAGAGGTTGGAAGTTCCACCACAAAGTCCATGGACAGATGACTCCATGGGCGTTCTGGTATAGGAAGGGGTTGTAGAAGGCCGTACGGCTTTTTACGAGCGGTCTTAACCTGGGCGCAGATTGGACAAGTTTTTACGTACTCTGAAATGTCCTGCAGCATGGTTGGCCACCAAAAGGTACGACCAATGAGGTCAGAAGTCCTGCTAATGCCTGGATGACCGGCTGACCTAGAAGAATGATCCCACTCAAGAATCTTCTTAAGGAAGCGTGGAGCTGCATACAGACGGCCGACCGGCACCTTAAGGCCCCTCGGGAGATTAGACTGTGCTGCCATGACCTGATCCAGGATATCAAAACAGTTGGCCGAAACAATATATTTGGAGGGTAAGATTGTTTTGGAGATAACCTCGGGATTGTCCTCAAACAGGAATTGACGTGAAAGTGCGTCTGCCTTTTGATTCTTTGAACCAGGAATGTAAGATATGAGATAATTAAATCTCGAGAAAAAAAGAGACCATCGAGCCTGACGCGCCCCAAGGCGACGTGCACTCTCAATGTAAAGTAAGTTTTTATGATCAGTAAAGATCGAAATGGGGATCTCCGTTCCCTCCAGAAGATGTCTCCATTCCTGAAGGGCGAGTTTAATAGCCAGGAGCTCTCTGTTTCCGACAACATAGTTCCGTTCTGCCGAAGATTTTTTTTTTTAAAAGAACCCACAGGGATGAAGTTTGGCCTGTGGGGACTGTCTCTGAGAGAGAATGGCGCCAGCACCGACGTCGGATGCGTCTACCTCTACGGTAAAAGGAAGCTCGGGATCAGGGTGACGCAAAATAGGAGCAGAAGCAAAAGATTTTTTGAGGAAGTCGAAAGCTTGGAGAGCTAAAGGAGACCAGACTGCTGTGTTAGCTCCCTTTTTGGTGAGGGCAGTAATGGGAGCCACGATAGAAGAAAAATTCTTGAGGAATTTACGATAATAATTCGCAAATCCCAAGAATCGCTGTATGGCTTTCAGGGAAGTGGGTTGTGGCCATTCTAAGACAGCCTTGAGTTTGACTGGGTCCATAGAGAAGCCAGAGCTAGAAATGATATATCCAAGAAAGGAAATGGAAGAAAGATGAAAAGAACATTTCTCTAGCTTAGCATAGAGATTGTTCTCCTGAAGGCGGGACAGGACTACTTTGGTGTGTTGAATGTGGTCAGAGAGGGATTTGGAAAAAATAAGGATATCGTCAAGGTATACGATAACGAAGCTGTCAAGGAGGTCACGGAAGATCTCGTTGACAAACTCCTGGAAGACCGCCGGGGCATTGCACAGGCCGAAAGGCATGACTAGATATTCATAATGCCCATCCTGGGTGTAAATGGCGGTCTTCCATTCGTCGCCCTGACGGATGCGGACAAGGTTATAGGCTCCGCGGAGATCAAATTTGGAAAAAATTGTTGCCCCCTGTAAGCGATCGAAGAGTTCGGAAATAAGTGGCAAGGGGTAACGGTTCTTGATCGTAATTTTGTTAAGACCTCTGTAGTCAATACAGGGGCGCAAGGAACCATCCTTTTTCTTAACAAAAAAAAATCCAGCTCCAGCTGGAGATGAAGAATTGCGGATGAAACCCTTCCTCAAATTATCCTGGATATACTCGGTCATGGCCTTGGTCTCGGGTATGGATAGGGGGTAAGAACGGCTCTTGGGGAAGGTAGCACCGGGAAGAAGCTCAATAGGACAGTCAAAGTCTCTATGGGGAGGTAACACTTCAGAACGTACCTTATCAAAAACATCCGCCAGGTCCCAGTAGACCGTTGGAAGGGAAGTTTTATACTCTGCGGGTAATTCCAATCCGGCTAACGTCTGTTTGGGGGGAAGACAGGTCTTACGGCACTGGGGGCTCCATCGTATAGGTTCTTTATTAACCCAATCTAATTGTGGGTTATGAAGTTGCAGCCAGGGTAGTCCCAGAATTACATCTACCGATGGAGTGTGGATCACATCCAAGATAATCTTCTCTTGGTGACCGTCCTCCGTGGAGAGGGATAGAGAATAAGTCTCCAGGGAAATAAAGGCTGGTTGGAGTGGACGCCCGTCTATGGCCTCCAGACCAACTGGAACAGCCTTAGATCGGAAGGGAATCCCATTCCTATAGGCAAAACTCTGATCAATAAAGTTCCCCTGAGACCCAGAATCTATAAATGCAGAAGCGGGAATCAGGGAGTTATTCCAGGCCAGAGAAATAGGCAGCATTATTCGATTGGGGAGTACTTTAGAAGAAGAAAGAGGAGAAGCGATTATACCCAACGAGACCCTCTCATACCTTATTGGGTCCTGGCGTTTCCCAGTCGCAGAGGACAGCTTACCAGCAGGGATGACCGCAGTAATGGCACAGTCCACCATCTCGTCGGCGCTGTCTCTCAGACGCGGATAGCCGATGACCTCCGAGCTGCATAGGTTCGTGCTCATCCATGGTTTGGGGGACGTAGTGAACGAAACTGCGGCTGGAAGACCGGAAGGAGGTGGCACGAGGAAGAGCGCGTTCCAGTCTTCTCTCTCGTAACCGCTGGTCCACGCGGATGCAGACCGCAATGAGATCCTCCAATCTGGTGGGTCTCTCCATAGTGGCCAGCTGGTCCTTGATGGCATCCGATAGACCCTGCCAAAAAGCTGCTGATAATGAGCCATCATTCCAGGAGGTCTCCGCCACGATGGTCCGGAAGTCCAAAGCATACTCGGCGACAGGACGAGTACCCTGGGAAATATGGAAGAGAGAAGAATCTGCCGTAATTTGGCAACCAGGCATATCAAATACTTGCCTGAATTCTCGAAGAAAGCGAGAATAGTCGTGCGTCATGGCAGGCTCCCTCTCCCAAATGGGGGATGCCCAGGCTAGGGCCTTTCCGTTCAAGAGAGACATAATATAGGCCACCTTTGAACGAGCAGTGGGGAAGCGCAAAGGAGATAATTCAAATTGCATCTCGCACTGATTAAGAAACCCTCTGCACTCGTGGGGATCCCCTGCATAGCGGTTGGGAGCAGGGAGACGAGGATCCACAGCTACGGGAAGACCCGGGGAGGGAAACGGGAAGACCCGGGGTGGGAAACGCCGCAGCTGCCATGGCAGAGGACCCTGGGGAAGGCTGCAACGAGGAGAGTCTAGAGAGCTCCTGCGTCATGGAGGCAAGCTACGCCTCTAGTTGGAGAAGTCGCTGCATTGGGCTTGGTTGCTCAACCTCTTCGGGGTCCATGTCTGTTGGGCTGAGCATAATGTTACGCTGTGCTCACCACGGACAAGGAGGGACCCCGAAACTGAGGTTAGATGGGTAACAAACTGCACCAACAGCTACGGGGACACGCCTGGAAAGTGGAAAATAGGCGTCTGGGTGTATAAGATAAAGTAAGATACTCGCCAGACGAGAAGGGAGGTTCCAGAAGATAGGTGGTACCGAAAGCCTGGGGTCCAGAGCCGGGAGGTAGGTCGGAATCCGCAGACTGAAGAAAAAGGGGTCGGGGAGTCCAGGAGGTCAGGATACAAACCAGGGATAGAAGACCAGAGCAGATCCACAGCCAGGCCGATTCGGTACACAAGAGATCACTAAGGAGACAAAGAGACTGGAACTGAGGCAGGCACGACCGTGGTTAACACAGGACATACAAAGCTATGTTCAGCCAAAGAATGAATGGCTGAGCAAGGTATAAGTAGGAGGAAGGGCCAATAGGGAGAGGGGGAGTAACGAGGGAGAAGCCCCAGGGAAGATAGGGATAGGTAGGGAGAACTTACCACAGCTGTGCTAGATGTGCAGCTTGTGAGCGGTGCACGCGCATCAGGCGTGTGCGCCGCGCGGGAGAGGCGCGCGCGGCCTCAGCTGGGGGCGGGAGCTCCCCCTGAGGGAGGACGTAAAGGTCCTCTGCCGTTCGCGCGCATGCGCGAGATCATTAGCCGCAGCGGGAAGCGGATGAGAAGGGAGATCCTGCCCGCGGCGGCGAGAAGGCAGAGCTGGAGCGGGGGTGAGTAAAGTCGCGGAGGGAACCCCCTTAGAGAGAGGTGTTCCCCCGGACCTTACACTTACCTTCTGCAGTTCTCTGGTTAAAGAAATATTAATCTCTGATGTCCTGACATAAGTAAAAATGACTGACTACTTTGAGACAGTGTTCCCTTTATTTTATGCCGAGCATCAAACATACATAAATACTGTGCTCAATATTTCTCCATCGGGAGGGATGGGAGAGGGTTGATGGTAAATGTTGGGAACAAATATGTGGTGATTTGGGAGGGGAAAGTTTGCTTCTTTCAGTAAGTCTGCCAATAAATAAGTGATGCTCTTCCACTGAAAATATTAGGGTAGCGAGATAATCACTTGGTAAATATGAAACAAGCACACTTTAAAAATAAAAATGAGGTTGAAACTTGGGATTCACAGGCCCTTTCGACGCAAAAAAATGAATATTTGGCACATCGATCAACTTCTCTTTTTAATCTATTTTTAAATGTAAGCCCCCCCCCCCCTTTTTTTTTTTTAATTGCCAAGAATGAAATGCTTCTACCCTTAATAGGATTGCATTCCAGGATGTGAAAGGTGAAAGAAGTGGCAGCTTATGGGTACTGGCAGTGAACTTTCTTCATTCTGTGACAAATGAGTGGGATTTAAAATTGGCCGAGACACCGCACACATGACTGCCCAAATGGTTTGCACGATATTCGATGGACAACATTGTTCTGAATTTAGTGTACGAGTCTTGCCCGGAAAGAAGCAAGGAAAGAATCTGACGTCTTGACAACCATTTAGGGTCCTGTTCAATCAATTTCGAAGAGTGCGTTTCAGCTGGGGGGTTTTTTTTTAGCAAAAATTTTTTTGAAGGTGTCAAAGCCCTCTTCGTCCGATTTGATAAAGGGCAAAGAAGTATCCAAACGAGTTCCATGTAATTATTGAGAGCAGTCTTCACCCGGATGCAAACTAGTAATTTTCACGAAATTTCTAATTATAACCCTCTTGATCGCAATATTTTATTTTCACCTAGTTAAAGGCGGCGATGAATTCGTAAATCTATATGGCAAAACCTAAACAGGGTGGCCTGAACTGATAAAAACATACATATACACGCACAAAATAAAAAAAGAACATTAAACCCTCGGCAACATAACTTTCCCCTGTTGCTTGAAAATTGTCCTAAAATTTTTTCTTATTTTTCATTATCTTTAATTCTTTCAAATATCTGATGCCTTTCCTCACATGTCCTCTCTCCGCCAACTCTTGTGGTGATATGGCAGAGAACGGCTCTTTATATAGGTCCGGTCGCCGTCACATACAGTATCATGAGGTCATGTGATAAAGTAACCAATTGGCTTGCTTGCTTTATCACGTGCTTTGACACTTTACTGATGACATTGGGGAACTTCTTGTTACGTTACGTCAGCGGTGCACAAACTTTTCAGTCTGCGCCCCCCTGCTCGCGCCCCCCTCCTTACCTTGTCACCGGTGTCAAATGACACAGCGCGGTCACGTAGCCATGGCAACATGCCGTCACGTGACCCCCACCGCATTGCCAATGTAAGGGAGGTTGCAGAGGCCTCACGCGATCAACCGACATTTAATTTAAATGCCTTGGGGAAGAGCGCGGGGCCTCTGTAACCCTCCCCCCACCCCGCCCCCCGGAAAATCTTGCGCACTCCAGTTTGCGCACCCTGCGTTACATCATCTACAAGACGTGTTCCTCAACGTTTAACGACATCAGTGAAGGCCGCAAACACCTGGTAAAGCAAACAATCTGATCTAAGGGCCGTACTCTCCCATACAATCTCAGTCTTCGGCAGACAGAGCACGTGAAGTGTGATAGGGCAGAGGTTCCCAACTCCAAAAAAAATTAGGGATAGGGAAGAAGTTTGACCTTTTTTGCAGTGCCAAATCTGCTTTTTGGGAGTTTATTGAATCGGACCCTTAGCTAGAGATCAGCCTGTAATTGGGTCTTTGCTTTGAGTACTGTTGCTTTAATATAAAACATAAATGCTAACTCATTTCTATTTGTTTACATACCTTCAGCCCCTTTTTGCTTCCTCTGTTATAACATCACTAAGACTATTTGACCTGATGTTAAAAGGAATTGAATAGCATACCACGTGTTGGTGTCATTATAAAAATTGAATAATGTCAAATTAAAGCAACCCCTACCCTTCCCCCACACCTCCCCCTCCCTGCCCCCACACCACCCCCTCCCTGCCCCCACACCACCCCCTCCCTGCCCCCACACCACCCCCTCCCTGCCCCCACACCACCCCCTCCCTGCCCCCACACCACCCCCTCCTTGCCCCCACACCTTCCCCTCCCTGCCCCCACACCTTCCCCTCCCTGCCCCCACACCTTCCCCTCCCTGCCCCCACACCTTCCTCTCCCTGCGCCCACACCTTCCTCTCCCTGCCCCCACACCTTCCCCTTCCTGCCCCCACACCTTCCCCTTCCTGCCCCCACACCTTCCCCTTCCTGCCCCCACACCTTCCCCTTCCTACCCCCACACCTCCCCTTCCCTACTCCCACACCTCCCTCTCCGTACCCCCACACCTCCCCTTCCCTAACCCCACACCTCCCCTCCCTAACCCCACGCCTCCCCGTCTCTACCTCCATGCCTCCCTGTCCCTACCCCCACACCTCCCCTTCCCTAACCCCACACCTCCCCTCCCTAACCCCACACCTCCCCTCCCTAACCCCACACCTCCCCTCCCTAACCCCACACCTCCCCTTCCCTAACCCCACAACTCCCCGTCCCTACCCCCACACCTCCCTGTCCCTACCCCCACATCTCCCCCTCCACACCTCCCTAATCCCTCACTCCTCAATACTACCTACTCACCTCCCCTGCCTATCCCCTCTCCCTCCCTACCCCCACACCTTCCCCCTCTCCCTCCCTACCCCACACCTCCCCCTCCCTACCCCCACACCTCCCTAATCCCTCACTCCTCAATACCTTCTCACCTCCCCCTGCCTATCCCCTCTCCCTCCCTACCCCCAAACCTCCCTAATCCTTCACTCCTCAATACCCCCTCCCTACCTCCTCACCTCCCACTGCCTACCCCCCAGACCTTCCCCTCTCCCTCCCTACCCCCACACCTTCCTCTCTCCGTCCCTACCCCCACACCTTTCCCACTCTACCTCCCAAAAAGAAGAAAATAGGCAGTGTTGTGACTGTTCAATAATTTGTTTTAAACATTTGATTTTGGTTTCTCTGGCAAGAAGAGGCCCCGCAGCCCGTTCTCCTGACTTGATGTGTGGGCGTTTGTAGCATGTTTTGAGTGGTGGCAAATTCTCAGGAAGGGATATCTGACCATTGTATGCACATATCTAAAACTAGTCATCGTTTGACTTAAAATACAAATAATTATCTGATCATTTTGTATGCGACCGCTTTATCTTAACACAATTTATTTAGCAAAAATAAAGGTGATACATAAAGATGGGACAGGGGGTACATTACAATCGCCTTTTTAAAAGGGTACGTATCAATGAAGACAAAAGTAGTTTAAAATTTTTTTTTAAGTGTGCAGAAAATATGGCTTTTTTCAAAATGATTAAGTACTGTATGTCATAACTATGAAAGGGAGTTTTGTTTTATATTTGGATAGTGTCGCAACTGTACATTGTTATCCAGAATTAGTTGTAGTCTGCCTTGAATTAACATTTCAATCCCCTGCAGTTCCCCTTCATTTAGTTTTAATGCACCTTAGGATGCACAGACATACAGATGGAGCAACCGTTCTTGAAACAAATCACGCGGTGTATACCTCGGAATACCCATGTCATGGTGCAGGATGTCTTCCAACCGTACCGCCTTAAGACACAAGTGCAGGCGAGTGCAGAAAATGGCATTTTAGTGTTCTGGCTTTTAAACACCTGAAATTGTCACAGTAGACACATTACAATTCATTCATTTAATTGCATACAATCCATGAAATTCAAACACAGCAACCGTGATAAACACGTGTGCCTGGGGCGATTGGTGGCGTTAATGCAGCGTGGAATACAGCAGCGCACACGAAAACTGCGCCGTGATTTGTTCGAATAACGGCCGCTGCATCTGTACAGGTAATCATATTTCTTGAAAGGTTTGTAGTTTTAAGGTTTACTCAAACTCCAAATTTCATTATTTTATTGTGACGTATTTCATTAAAAAAAGGAGACAGGAGGTGTGTGATTGTGTGCCTAGGACATTGTCATTAATCTTGGGGTTGAACCTCAGTCTTGTGTAAAAGACATAAGTCTTGGAGTATCACCTGTTGAGTGCAGGGATTCTTCCTGGCCGGTTGAGGACATTTGGTTACCGCCGTTCCGACACGACCAAATGACCACCGGCGCTTTGCCACGACTCACCCCGCCGCTGGGACGTGTCACCGCCGGCCGCTTTGCCGCTATGGTAAGTCCTTATGTTTAATCCTTACCCTAAAACCGCCTACTCTACACCCTTAACCTAAAAGCTCTTAAATGAATCCTTGACCCTGACCACTAAAACCCCTTAAATTAACCCCCTGCCCTAGCCACTAGTAAATCTTACCTCAGAACCGACAGGGGCTCCAGCGGCAAATCGGCAGTGCCGGAGAGTCCCTCTGCAGCCAAATGCCGGCGATCTTGTGGTCACGGTGAACTGTCCGCGACTACATGTCCCATTCCGCTTCCTGGCTGCATTAGAAAGGCCTTTTTCGGGTGTTACGCAGAAAGCAATACATTTGTTTTTGCCTTCCTGAAAAATGGTTCTATCTACTGTAAATGTATTTTTGTGGTAAACCTAAAATGTAAAATACTGTATTGTTGCTGATACAGATTTCAAAATATGGCGCATTTGGTCTAAAAAATCTAGCCACTTAACCCGGTGCCTGTAGTTATTTTTATGTGGGCTTATTTTATAGTTGGCTTAAGTGACATTGTTTTTTTGTAACCTCAAATTTTATTGGGATTTTCCATAAGGCATAACAGACAGTTATACATTTTGAGTCCTGAGTTCTCTTAACATAAGTGCCAACGCCATGCCTCATGACACACAAAACACACAAAACAATACCACGGGTGGGTAGGAGGGGAGATGAGGGGAGGGGGGGAGGAGACGAGCTGCTGAATTTAGATCTTGGTCCCTTTAAGGACACTGCTTTTTACCAGCATCCGACCGGTCGTTCCTCAGCGCATCCCTAAATTTGATGGCCAATTCTCTAGCCCTGTGGGGTGACCAATTACAGTACCTATCACTGCTTGAGTTTTGGACGAGACATTCCGTCCGATTCCTAAATCCTCTGCTGACCATCAAAGGAGAACGCACTTAAACCTATCGGAGCCAAAGAGTGGCATTGCTCACCCCCTGTATGTTCGCCTGTCAGCCATGGCAAGCCAGACCTTTTGAAAATTTGAGCCAGTGTCGTTGACAAAACTCGTCAACTTCTCCATCTGGCGGACAAACCAAATTTTGTTCCGAATCTTATCAATAGATGGAATTGTGTTTTGCTTCCACAATGCTGCGAACTGGCATCTCGTGGCTGTTGCAAAATGCGCAACTAATTTATTTTCCGCTCTAGCTAGTTCCTGCGCTGGTTTGTTTAGCAAGAAGAGCCAGGGGTCCAACTGAATATCGAGGTCCAAAATCCTCTGAAGCCAAATCCTAATCTGCTCCCACAAAGGGGCTATTCGAGGGCACGACCACAGCTTGTGTAGCAGGTCCGCCGGCTCTCCACATTGCTTAGGACACAGTGACATTGTTTTAACGTGTTTAAAAGGTTTAATGGCTCATATTAAAAGTGTGTTCTATGAAGTCTTTGAAAGTCAAGAAGTAAACTGTGGCCCACCTTTCAGCACACAAATTAAGAAATGTATTCTACATTGGAATACATGTAAATCTATTCTTTTGATGGTGGAGTCGGCATTCAAATGGCCTTTGACATTGGTTGAGTCATAAAACTGCAGATTGTTGGAGCCATGATACCATACAGCAACTGAAAGGAGCTTACAGAACAGGGGCTGGCAAATGAACAAGCGTAAAATACCTTGTATCTGCGTGCTGGGAAATATTGGGAGCTACTGATATTGAATACCGCCCAGGCTGGCATCTGTCCACTTGGCAGACGCATTCGATTCAGACAGGCAACTTGATGACTTCCAGATTTTCCTTTTCGGGCGCCAATCTTTCGTTTTCTATAAGCTTTGTCTTGCTCGGTGGAACTTAGAGTATTACATTTGAAGAGCTTTTGGGAACATTTAGGACAGTGGTGGGCAACTTGGTATATGTCAAGGGCTGCATTTGTGGCCCTTGGGGCCACATTTTGCCCCTCTGGTGCACAGCAGGAACGTTGCAGCCGCGGGAAGGAACGTCTCCCCCCAACTGCTTGGTGCGGTGACAGAGACTGGCCAACTGCTCTAACACTGGGAGCAGCGCAGTCATTAAGCAGCTGAGGGAGCAGCGCGAGGATACGACCTGCACCAATATCCCTGCTACCTGCGGGAGAGTGGAAGAGCAGGCTGCGGGGCGTAGGCAGTGGTTGGGGGCAAGTAAAGCCCCCGCAAGGAGCATTTGCAAATCAAACTATAGATATTTTTATGGAATGGGAGAGAATAGGGGGAGCAAGGGATTAGAGCATAACACACCAACGACGACAATATACAAGGTATAAAATTTACACAAAGGGTCAATAACCTCTAAGGTGAACGTGGGGTGAAATGGCGATAATAAAATACTCACACGGCCCTGTGTGAGCAGAAGTGCGTAGGGGTATCTTGTAGGTGGAAACCTGATCTTCCCAGATAGGTGGTCAGATTGGGGATGAGAATGAAATAATATAATATGGCAATAACCATGTAATAGTTACCCGGCCCTGTGTAAGCACAGATGTGGAAAGGTTTCTGTGGGGTACATGTGGTTAGCCCATCCAAGTCGATTCCAGGATCGGGGCGCAAACAATTGCTGGCAGGCAGGGTGTCATGCGAGGGTTCCCCTACGCCGTGCTCCCGTTTAGAGCTCCTTCCCTCCCCAGTCCAGCAAGCAGGGGTATATGAGGCAAGATATCAGCAGGGGATTTCAAAGGTTAGGCTCTCATTGTGAGACTTCTTCTTGCAGCTCTGGCAGAACCCCAATGTATCCTCAGAGACTGATATTTTTATGCCATAAACACCTCTTACTGCTAATTTCCTAAGATTATTAGAAGAAATGATGGCCACCCCTATCAAATGCAACTACAGTATTTGGAAATAAATTAACATAACTAAATATTGCTTATACCGTATGTGCAGACAGATGTTTTCCATGCTGCTATTTTGGGAAGAATTAAACATTAACACTGGCTTATGACTTAAAAAACTTGTAGGATGTTCCAATGAGCAATTATGCTTAACATTCTGTTTTATATTGCATATAAGATTAAACGCCATCTCTCTGTGCGTGGCCATGCAGTGCTCATAACAAGCTCCATGTGTTGCACTAAATTATGATTTTTATTGATTCTTCATGGAGTTTTAAAAAAGTGACTTTATGTATTGGATTTTCTGTACTGATCAGCTTAGTTTTAAAATATTGTGTTATATAGTGTGACTACTTCACAATGCATTTTACATTACAATTTCAGTCCATTTTTAATTTTCAAATTACTGAAAGAAAGTGTCTTGTCAAAGATCATGCAGCCCTGGCAATAGGGTCTTTAGTCTACTATTTCAAATTCCTTTGTCTTAAGCCCCTGGGGGTTAGACCGTAATTGTGAAGGGAAAGAAGTACAATTTGTTAATGGATATTAGGCCATGCTCAAGAGAGGTGTAATGTGGTGCTAGCCCCCTGGCAGCTAAAGTGTTAATATAAGTCCGTCTGGCTCTGAGCATTAAAAACGGGGTGGGGCATGAAACGTCTATTTATTTCTTTTTATTGCAGCTTCCAGAAGGGAGAAGAGTAGCATGATTATCCAATTATATTTGTCTGATGGGGAGACACAGGGAGAAAGTGACATCTCAAACATTGCGGGACTGCCACAGTGCACAGCGATTTCAGAAGGTTTCTGTTTAAATAAGAAGCTTAGGAAGTCAGCTACCGTGTTACATAAAATACAAAATATGTTGTGGAAAAGCACGATTCCTGTCTCCATACTAGAAATTTCTTTCTTTGTAACTGCTAGTGGTTCTTGCCTGCACCTAATGGGAGACAGATATATTTTGGTCTGGAATCCGTTTATTAGTCTGTAGTGCCTTTTTTTTTAAACTTAATTTTTTATTCTGTATAAAAGCAGAGATACACAGTTATATAACATTATTGGATGGTTGATCGGGGGGGGGGTACATAAAAGGGAAGAGGGGGAACAGCTATCACATACCTTTTAATTGAATGCAAGCAAGGTTCATTCCCAGTTTGGTACATACATCCATTTAATTTGCTACTACTGCATTGTTCATCATCCAAGATTACTTGTCACCTAATGGTGTCTCAGACTAACTAAATTGTTCCCTACATTAAAACAGACGACGATTGGATTTATAGAGACCCGGCGTTGCCCGGGAGTACAATTTC
>NW_027455547.1:0-34932 GCF_040206685.1 Ascaphus truei
AACTCGGGGAGCATGTATATAGGGTCTGAGAACATATCTCCAACATACCCACCCAATCCCTCTCGTGGGAGTTTCCCATTCACCAATCCCCAACTTGCCCACAGTTTGCAGCGTGGGCACTATAGGGATTTCCGGTTAATACAGCGCCTGTGCTAACCTGACACCTTGACTGCTTAGCACATGTGTACCCCCCTTTTTACCTGGCGTCTCCCAGGCTAGGGGTTGCCCGCAGGGTGTGAACTAGCCCAGGATCTCTCATTCTGCAACCATCCCGGCTATTTCACACTTTGCGGCTCTGGGGGCTTTCAAGTGCAAACCTTCCCTAGACCCATAGGTGCCGCCTCTACAGGGGGTCTCTGAAGTTTGAGAAGGAAGAGCCCCCAGCTCATGTATGTGACAGCATTTGGTCACTGGCTGCTTATCAAAGGCCAACAGAAAAAATGCATCCTGCCTGTCCTTTTAAAACTGCATCAAAAAATACACTTTATTAAAAATATATGTTCTACTTATCCCAAAGTAATAATTTTACTATGTGTGTGCTTGGGGTGTTACTCTGGGGCTGCACACCAAATTTCAGGGTGCTAACCCTTTCCGTTCCCAAGTTAGGGCTTCTCCTTGAGCTGGCAATGTGGGCTATAGGCTTCTCACGTCAATTGACTTGCGGTTACCGAGTCCCCACGCCAATTGCCGGCCGCAATTCAAGTTACGCTTACTAACCGGGACAGAGATACATTGTATCCGAGAACCACTTGAGACGGGAAACCGCAGGCCTTTGATTCAATTGACTCTGCGGTTACGGCTTCCAGTCTCGGTAATGGATACCTATACCTCTCACTGGAACAAAGAGACCGCGCCATGCTTATCCAATTGACTTGCGGTTGGGTGCTCGCAGCGGCATCTTGTGTCCAAAACCAGTAATGCCAGTGTACCATGTTATACACTACTGCAGGCATATACAATCCTGCAAAATGGGGACAATAAGGGACAGAGGGAAAAATAGTACATGTAATGTGCATATAAAATTAACCCCTTCATCCCCAATACGAAATAAGGGTAATCAGCCGAGCATACTGCCTTTATTAATGCGCTGATTACCCTTAATTTCGTTATAGTCCATCAAGTTCAACCTATGCTATAATTAGATGACAGATACTTTATCCTATATCCGTACATACATTATATGGATCCAGAGGAAGGCAAACACAAAAACCCAGTGAAATATCATCCAATGATACTGTAGCTCATAAGGGTAAAGATACATTCCTTCCTGACTGTGGCGGTGAAGGGGTTAACCAGGCCAATAATAAAGGTATTATGCCCGGCTGGTTACCCCTAAACCCTGTTGGGGATGAAGGGGTTAATTGTATGGTCACCGAAATGCCATGTTTTCCCTGAATATCAACTGTGATGTCCCCTGGGTGATACTGTGAAAATGGAGTGTCAGTTCTGCAGCTCAGAAGCTAGCTGCAGTAGTGTTAATATATACTGTATGTGTAAGATGTGCCCGTTAAGCAAGGGGGGCTCCTAGCGCTGTACAAAGAGTTAATTGAATAAGCGTGCCTGCGGTGAGCAGCTACATTGAAGCCCTGACTCACCTCCTAAACCGCAAAGCCTCCGGGAAAGCCTTAACCACAAACTCACGTGGATAAGTGGCGTGCGGTCTAGTTGAAGTGGAGGAGTGCAACAATGTATCCTGCGGTCTCGTTAACCAATTAAGGTCACTTGGTGAAGGGCTTCTGCGGTTACCGATCCCGGCAAGCAGTGATACATTTTATGCCGGCTTCTGACCGCAGTACGATTGTAAGTAAAACCGCAAACCACATCACAGAGCCTATTCAATTAACTTGTGTTAGGAGGGAGCTAGCACTCTGATTTTTGAAATACAGCTAGTTAGGAATTTATCATACACATGCATGTTGTTTTAATACAACCCTCTCATATAGAAACCATATATGAAAATAAACTGTGTTATAGGTATTTGTTAACATGTGAAGACAGGAACCTTTTTCCTGTCAGCCCGGCAGTTAATCCATTAACATGCACATACTGCACCGACACACTTTATTCGAGCAAATACCCAGTATGTACCTGGCAGATACCTGGAATGCGCCACTCCTCACCTCTGATAAGCCCCGTTGCGTTTGCCTTCCCAGCCTGGGTTCATGCCTGGCTGACGGGCGGCTGATCTGTTAAATGATAATGATTAGGATTTAATAGGCTGCAATGCTTCGCGTGTCTACCAGATGGCATAAATTCATGAATTGTAATGCAGTATATATATATATACTGTGCAGTATTGCAGCCAGCGGGAATAAAATGCTTCAATCCCTGCCTGGAAAATACCTCAATGCACTCGGGCAGAAAACAGTCACAAACCTCAATACACCCGGGTATACCGGAATTCGTGGGACTAGCCGAGCTCGAATAAAGTGTGTCGCCAGTGTATGTTTGGGATGAATGAGCTGAGGGATTTCCAACTCCGTACTTCAAAGGGCGCCCTGCTGAGCTGGTGCCCAGTGTCTAGAGAAGTCCGGAGTTGAAAGCCTCAGAGACCCTGAAGTTTTAGGGCGGACGAGCTATAGCAAAGTACCCGATACCGGTGTGAAGTATGGGCTATTAACAAATGGTAGCGACCCCCAGACTTACTGTCGCCAGGTAAGGGGTTGGGTCCCGTATGCTAAGCAGCATAGATGCCAAGTTGGCGCATGCTCTTAGCAGACCGGGAAGCCACCTCTGCCAGGTTTATGAGCTACTGGCAAGTCTGGGATAGGTGAAGAAAATTATTCCACGGGGGGATTGGCTGTGTAGGTTAAAGATAGGACACTCAACCCTATAATAATGCCTGCAGCCCGGTTTTAGTCAGATTCACCTAAGATTCAACTGAGTAACATCTAAAGACTCATCCAAGGTCCGTTCCAGCTTCAGCGGAGTTCTGGAGTGTGAGGGGTTAAAAACATCGTAACCAAGGATTGTGCCCCTCTTTCAGAATTCGTTTCAACTAAGGATTCCCGAACGAATCCTGTAAGGACTGAACGAAAAGTTTTCCTTCGGCGGAGATATAGGGGTGGCATTCCGCGCCCTTATCCAAGGACTGTCGCACGGCTCTATTCGCGCACCACCCCGCTCCCGTGCAGGGGTGCCCAGAGACTTTGTTTTCAAGTCATTCGTTCCGTGGACATTTTATTTAGTTTCCCCATCCCAGTAAGTGTTTATTAAGTGTAATTGTGAAGAATTGTGTGTTTGTCTTAAAAGGAAATAAATTACAATTTATTTTGCCCTCCTTGTTGTGCTCAATCCAGAATCCTGGACTTAATGTGACACTGACTCCAATACTTGGAAATCAGATTACTCCCTGGATCAACATCCTTCCCATGTTTACTTATTTGGTATATCCCTGTCATGCTTTTAAGTAGCCATGTTTAAAGTAGAATGGTAGTGATGAAGTTTAAAAAGGAAGTTCAAAAAGAAGTGGAAAAGTGGACAACACCTACTGCTTCTGATTCCTGCATTTGATCTACGTTGGAAAGGAGGATATCATCTATCCCAGACTGCACATCTCAGCACTTAACGATTGCTGTGATGCCGCCTTTACTTTTTGTATTTGCTGTAACCTCACTTCTTCTCAAATTATGCACGTCCTTCTACCAGCCTCAGTATGTCTCTAACTCTATTCATATATCTCCATCTCTACTTTCTTCCCCACTTCTCAGTTCACATGAACTCCTTTCTTACCTGTGCCCTCTGGTACTACATAACTATACCCATGCACTAAATCACACCCCTACAAATCATCCTCACACATTCTCTTTCTGTCCATGCTTCTCCTCCGTGCTTCTGGGGATATCTCTCCCAATCCTGGTCCCTGCCTTATTTCTACATGCTCTCGTACTCACCTCCCACATGCAACTTCTACTCCTTCTGGTATCAACCCCTCCAACCTCATACCCCTGCCACCCTCCCTCCTCTCTCCCCATCCCCTGCCACCCTCCCTCCCTTTCTCCCTTTCTCCTGTGCCCTTTGGAATGCTCGCTCCCTCTCTAACAAGTTCCTCTCTGTGCATGACTTCTTTCTCTCTCACTCTCTGCTCCTATTTGCTATAACTGAGACCTGGCTCACTCAGTCTGACTCTGCCCTGGAAGCTGCCCTCTCCTATGGTGGCCTTTCCTTCTCCCACACTCCGCGCCCTGATGGCAGGGGTGGAGGCGTGGGGCTCCTGCTCTCCTCTGTCTGCCATTACCGAACCCTTCCTATTCCCCCCTCTCTTGCTTTCTCCTCCTTTGAGGCTCACTGTCACGGTGACTTTGTGGCAGGCTGTATAGTTACTCACATAAATATATAAAAGATAATATATATTTATAACTGGGTCTGAACTGGGACGAGACTTAGATATGATAAAATATAATTTATTCCTTGATAAAGGTGAACACACAAATATGTACAAATAACAGGCAAAATATAGACACTTACTTAAAATGGAAATGATGAAGCAGTCATATCTGGACTGGCAGTTCATACAGCACTCTTCATAGTCATCAAGACACCAAAGACATGAAAGATCTCTGGCAGGAAGACATTGCATAGAGTTTCTCTCAGCAATCAAGATGGTATAGAACAGACAAAGGATAAAGGGTTGACCACAGATTATATACCTTTTGTGGTCCTATCCTTAACCTTAAGTACCGGTGATTAGTTTTCAATTACCTCCAGCCACTCACTAACCTGGGAACACAGTTTGATCCCTGCCACCCTGCTAGTGGGTATATGCGCAGTAGCACTCTGGGGTCTCATTTCTGTAATCCCCCATTTGCATCAGGAATGCCAGCCAGTCTACCCCACGGAATATCTGGCAGGAAACCCTTTGTTGTGAGGTGTGAAATGGAACACTTGAAGACTGCTCTGGTTTGAGTAATCTCCGCCCTCATACAAACAGTGGAGGTGGTAAAATCCTTTGAAACATACTCAAGCCCTAGACATTGGGTCGCCTTTCTGGCCATATGCTACCTTGGTATGCAAAGGAATTTCCTCTGGGTTTTACCCATACCTTGAAATAAAGTAGGTTGGATAAAACATGATGCAGACACTGTCATAACAATAAAACAGGGGACAGTGGAATACACATTTTCAGGTTAGTGACAAGGGTTAAATCACATTTCTGGACCTCAGCCCAGTTAACCCCTTGTCTCCCTGGTGAGGTTAGGAGGTGGCCAATTGGGGTGTAACCCCTTTAAACCCGGGCCAAATCCTCCCCATCGTCATACTCACACAGTCCAGATGTTCTTCTCTCCTCTCCCTGTCCACGTGGCAGTCATCTTTCGCCCACCTACCTCTACTTTTTGCCTTTCTCTCTCACTTTGAATCCTGGCTCTTTCTTTCTCTCCTCAGACTCCCCTGTTCTTCTCCTTGGAGACTTCAAATGCCACATTGATGACCCCTCTCTCCCTTGGGTCTCCCGCTTTCTCTCTAACCTCTTCCTTTGGCCTTCAACAGTGGACTGCAGCCAACACCCACAAGGATGGCCACTACTTAGACCTGGTTTTCACTAAAAACTTTTCTCTCTCCGATTTCTTCATTTCTCCTTTTCCTCTCTCTGACCATCACCTCATCTCGTTTTCTCTCTCTCGCTTCTCCCCTCTCCATCTCCATCTAGCCCTCATTTTTGTAGAAACCTGCACTCTATTAACCTACCAGCTATTGATTCCACTTTACGCTCCTCCCTGTCCTCTCTCAGTTCTGCTTCATACCCTGACAACCTGGTCAGGAACTACAACTCTGCCTTATCCTCCTCTCTTGATATACATGCCCCGCTTTCTCTCTTCTGTCCTCACCCTTCTAACCCCAGACCCTGGCTAAACTCCCACACACGCATGCTGCGTTCCTCCACTTGTTCCTCTGAACGCCTCCGGAGGAAATCTCATACGCTCGCAAAATTTCTTCACTACAAATGTATGCTATCCTGTTTCAACTCTGCCCTCTCTCAGGCTATACAAACCTACTTTTCATCAATAATCAACACACAAGTCTAACCCACGCCGACTTTTTTCTGTCTTTGACTCTCTACTCAGACCACCCTCGGCTGCCTCCTCTTCTTCCTCCATCTCACCTCAGGACTTTGCTGACTTTTTTAAGGAAAAGGTGGGATCCATATGTCAGAACATCCCATCTGTTGCCTCCTCCTGCCCCACACCTCTTCCTAACTCTCCTCCTGTCTTCCTTGACTTTTTATCTGCTGTCTCGGAGGAGGATGTATCACTGCTGATCTCCTCCTCTCCCTCTACCACTTGCCCTCTTGATCCCATTCCCTCCCCTCTCCTAAAACCTCTTGCTCCTTCTATAATCCCTACGCTCACACAGATTTTTAACTCTTCCCTCTACTCTGGTACCTTTCCATCCTCCTTCAAGCATGCAACCGTTATACCATTACTCAAAAACAGCAAGCTTGACCCTACCTATCTTTCTTTTTTTTTTTCCAAACAGTTTTATTAGGCATTCATATAAACATACAGTGGCTTAGTTCATATAAGCCTAACATTTTTGAATCCGCAGATTTTTTGGGGAAAAAACAGTTAGGCAACCGCCGTTGCCCGTAGGAAAAGGGAGGGGGGCCTTCGAAGAGGGAAGGCAGAGGGGGGGGACTGAGGAGGTAAAGAAGGGGGGGGGGGGGACGGTAGAGAGGGGGGAGGGGTAGGAAGGGGGGGGAAGACCCATCTGACTGATTAGGGGAATGGCCTCTAGGGTTGTGCTCGAGCACCTATGGTGGGGTGACCAGGGTCTGGTTCGTTTGGTGTGGTTGTCTGGTCCTATTGTGGGAGATCCAGGGATCCCAGATATCCTCGTGTGCAGGCAGTTTTTGTCGGACAATGGCTGTGAGCCTCTCCATAGTCATTACCTCTTCAACTCTTTTCCTAATTGTTCCTAGTGCTGGCGTAGTTGTCTTCCTCCAGGAGGCCGCAATACAGCATCGAGCCGCGGTAAGAATGAAGGAGATCAATTTCCTGACTGGCCGGACAATGTCCTTCAATGGTGCAGCCAGCATCCCTACCTATCTTTCTAACTATCGACCTGTCTCCCTACTGCCTTTTGCCTCCAAACTTGAACGTCTTGTATTCTCTCGATTGCTCCATTTTCTCAACACCTATTCTCTCCTAGACCCTCTACAATCTGGCTTCCGCACTGCTCACTGCACGGAAACAGCCCTCACTAAAATAACTAATGACCTCCATGCTTCCAAAGACAGAGGTCATTACATTCTGCTCATATTACTCAACCTCTATGCAGCATTTGACACCATGGACCACCCTCTTCTCCTTCTCATTCTCCATACTCTTGGTATTTGGAACAAAGCTCTATCCTGGATCTCCTCTTACCTCTCCCATCGTACTTTCAGTGTCTCTTTTGCTAACACCTCCTCCTCTATTGATCTCTCTGTGGGGGTACCCCAGGGCTCTGTCCTGGAACCTCTTCTCTTTCCTCTTTACACACTCTCTCTAGGTGACCTAATCACATCATTTGGGTTTAATTATCACCTCTATGCTGACGACACACAAATTTATTTTTCAACCCCTGACCTTACACCTGTTATACAGACCAAAGTTTCTGAATGTCTCTCTGGAATATCATCCTGGATGGCCATTCGCCGACTGAAACTTAACATGGCAAAAACAGAGCTCCTTATATTTCCTCCCAAACCTGGCCCTACTACCTCCTTCCACATTAGTGTTGGAAGTACCATAATTCACCCAGTAGCCCAAGCACGCTGCCTAGGGGTCACACTCATCTGCTCTCTCACATTCGCTCCGCACATTCAAAACATATCTAAAACCTGTTGCTTTTTCCTCTGCAATATAACAAAGATACGCCCTTTCCTCTGTTGCTCGACTGCCAAAACTTTGACTCAGGCCCTCTGTAGAGGGAGAGGGGGTTGGCCCGGTATTAAAGGGGTTGCACCCCATATGGCCATCCCTTGACCTCACCAGGGAGGCAAGGGGTTAACTGGACTGTGGTCCAGGAATGTGGCTTACACCTTGTCATGTCAGGAAAATGTATGTTCCCCTGTTCCCATGTTTCATTATAATCCTGTATTTTAATGTTTTAAAGTGCATTTCTGTATCTCCGGTTCCGGAGGTCGCAGAGAGTTGAAATTTGGCCAATATGTAGAGTCAGTGTAGTGTAGGCATTAAAAACTGGCAATTTTCGACCCACTGGGCCCCCCAGAATGGAACTTATTAATATGTGAAAATATTAAAGTGTATATGGTATTTTGGATCTGCTCTGAAAATGCAGACTCCATCTGCTATGCTAATAGGTCAGGAAGGGCAGCCGGATGATTTAGCATAAAGCCCTGTGATCAAAAGTTAACTGCCCTGATTGTTTACACTAGGAACCAAGTACTAATCAACAGACCCTGCCACTCTAATTGTTACCTGAGGGCGGAGAAGCATCAAACTGGAGTGGTTTGTAAGTGTTATGTCTACACCTAGAAACAATGAAGCTCCTGCCAGATACTTCATTTGGTAGACTGGCCGTCACCCCTGATTTAATTATGGGGCTACAGAATTAAGATCCTCAGAGTCCCAGTACACATGGGCTAACTAGCTGGGGGGCATGGTTTAAACTGTGTCTCCTCGTTAGGGATTGGATACAGATAATTGTTCACCAATAGTCTGTATTCAATGTTAAGAATAGGGTTACACAGGTATATAAACTGTGTCAACCCTACAGTTTTTAGTAGGAGTTGTTCTTCTGATTCCACCTGGAATGTCACCGGATTGCTGGAGAATTGCTAGCTGATACTTCTCCATCCCCCAACCCTAAGTAAGTGTTACCTTCTTGTCTGTTAATTGTACTATATTGCTGTGTTCACCTTTTTAAGGAATAAATTATATTTTATTATATCTAAGCCTCGTTCAGTTCAACCCAGATATTTGGTGTTCATTATATCTTGTCATAAGCTACCGTGACACCCTCATTCTCTCCCACCTTGATAACTGTAACTTCCTGCTGTCCGGCCTTCCTGCCTCTCACCTGTCTCCCCTACAATCTATCCTAAACGCTGCTACCAGAATCACTCTACTCTTTCCTAAATCTGTCTCAGCGTCTCCCCTGCTGAAATCCCTCTCCTGGCTTCCGATGAAATCCCGCATCTCACTGTCAGGATGTGCTCACCACAAACGAGACGGGACCGCGGTGCTGAGGTGGGAAAGGTTATTACGCCACCCACAGCCACGAGCGCACATCTTGATTGTAGAGTGGTCTGGAATTCCGGTATCGGGGTAGGAGAGGTACGGATGGTAGAGGGTGCGGTAGCCAAGTCCAGGGTTAGAGAGAGAGACGTATCGTTTACCGTAAGCCAGAATCGGAATGCCAGAGATGAGAGTCGTGATGCCGTATGCCGAGTTCGGAATGCCAGAGGTGTAGGAAGACGTAGCGGAAGCCGGTCCGGTACACGAGGAAGTCTGCGAAACAGAACTAGGGAGGCAGAGAGTGATGAGAACAACTGGTTCTATGCTCAGCCGACGAGTTAATGAATCTGGAGGGTATATGTAGGTACGAGGAACCAATGGCTGAGTAGCAAGGTGGGGGTGTGTGAATGGGCCAGGCTGAGACAGGGATAGGTCTAGATGAGTTCCTGGAGGAGGAGCTATAAATCCTAGAAGAATTGGTGAATTGTATTGTGGCATTGGAAAAGGGTACTGCGTCTTTAAAAGGTTGTTGCGCCCCTGTGTGGCCGCGCCTCCATGTGGCAGCGCCTGTAGCTGCGTGTGCGAACCCACAACCTGAACCGAGGGCAGAAGAGGAGACCTGACGTGCGCGCACGCGCATAGGGGGACCGGAGATCGGCGCCTTGGGGAAGGAGTCCATGCGAGCCGCGGGAGGCCCAGGCAGAGCCGCGGGTGAGTGAGGAGCACGCCGTGCGCGGCGTGACTCCTGCATCCTTACACTCACACTCCATTCTTCTCCTCACTTTTAAAGCTTAAGGCCCAGGGCATGCTTACTGCTTGCTCTCGCTTGCTCTCGCTTGCTGATGCTTGCCACTGAGCCCCTACAGCCGCAATTAAAGCGGCTTTAGTAGGGGCTCGCGCATGCTTTCAGTTGCTTGCTGAGGCGCGCTTGAACAGAGCCGACACTGAAATTTTAAATTCACGCGCTGACTCCGCTCACGTGACGCCTCAGCAACCAATGAAAGGAGAGCAGGGATATGTGGACGGGCTACTGAGTGTGTGGCGCCAGCGGGGATAATAATTCAAAAGGGGTATCCTCTCTCTCTGCTCGCCCACCTCCTCCTCCTCATCATGTAAAGTCCTACTCTCTCCCCCAGCATAGCTACATGTGTGTCCCCCAGCAGCACAGCCGCTGTCCCCGGGCTGGGCAGCACTGCAGGAACTTGCCGTTGCCGTGCTCAACGCGCATGTGCGATGACGCGACATAGCCACCGCAGGAATCCCGCCTCCAGCCCCGCCTCCCACCAGTCTCGCGAGTACACTCGCTGTCTCTGAGGCAAGGCCACGAAAAATGAGCGCTGACGGCTGTCGCAGCTAAGCGTCAGCGCGGCTGAGCAAGAAAGTATAAAGTATGGACGTGGCCTTACACTCTTCTGCCCCTCCTTACATCTCAGCCCTAATTTCTCGCTATGCACCATCCCGACTCTTGCGTTCTGCTCAAGGATGTCTTCTTTCTACCCCTTTGTATCTAAAGCCTTCTCCCGCCTTAAACCTTTCTCACTTTCTGCCCCACACCTCTGGAATGCCCTTCCCCTCAATACCCGACTAGCCCCCTCGCTATCCACCTTTAAGACCCACCTTAACACCCACACTTGCTTAAAGAAGCATACTATATGAGTAGCACCATGGCTAATACTATACATGATACATAAAGCTTGGCCCCCTGCAGACACACTTACTTGAATGCCCTCCTACTGTCTCTGTACTTTCTACCCACCAATTAGATTGTAAGCTCCCTGGAAGAGGGACTCCTCTTCCGAAATGTTACTTTTATGTCTGAAGCACTTATTCCCATGATCTGTAATTTGTATTATTTGTTATTTATATGATTGTCACGTGTATTACTGCTGTGCAGCGCTAATGGCACTATATAAATAAAGACATACATACATACATTCATACCTTTCCTTTCTAAAAGGATGTCCAACCATTTTTGGAATAAATCTATTGAATCTGCCATCACAGCCTCTATGGGTAATGAATTCCACATTGTAACTGTGACACCAGTTAAGGTGCCAGCGAGTCTGCATAGGATCCATAGTTCAAAGGGGAGAGGATATCAAGACGAGTGAAAACATTTGGTGAGTGAGGAAAGGGCGAATGGCCAGGTCCGGACTACAAAGGGCACCCCGTGGGGACACCTTTTGTAGTTTACAGACTTGGTGGAGCCGGCCCAGCAGGTGGCAATGAGTTAGCCAGGGTGGATGCAGTCATAGAGTCTGCCCTCCTTCTGGCTAAAATCATATTTCCTGCTCACCCGGCTTTTCGAGCCTGCTGGGCACACCTTCTCCTCTGACGTCAGCCGGGGTCGAGCCCCTCTTTCTATTGGCTGACGGGGAGAAATTCCCACGTCCGATTGGCTGCTCCTTCCCCCTCCATTCTGGGGATAGCCCAGTGGAGTGTACGTAAGGTTCTGACCAAGAGAGGGAGCAAATCCATCGAAGCCCGTCGATGAAGCTACGGCGGGCTTTTCAAAGTTGATCTGTTCAAAATAACAGAGCACCCGGCTTCGTTTGGAAGCCTGAAATGTTAGTCCCGTCTTTTGCGCCCAAGTTCTCAAAATTGAACGGAGCGGTCGCAGCTAGGAATTGAAGCCGAAAAGAATACCAGGAGAACCGGGGGTATATCCATTCAGGGTAAGCACATCAAAGTGGGCGCCCTGCACCTAGGAAAGCCTACATTTTAACCTCAGGCCCCCAGTAAGTGTATTTTTTTTTTTTTTCAACTTTGTTTTTATTAGTTTTTTGTGCATACACATCATAGAATACATAGTATTGTCAAGTGTTTCAGGTAAACACCAAACTTACAGAAACACTTTACGAGTAACGGACGAACATTGGGGGGACCACAGGACAGGACACAGACAGACTGACAACATCTAGGGACAGGGCAAAGAGGGGGAGGATGGCGGGGAGGGGGGGGGGTAGGGATGGGGGAGCGGCCTGGGAGAAGCGCTGATTCCTCGTTTCTCAGGAGTCCTTTACCACCACTCCCTTTGCTCTGCTCCAGTCCACCTCTCAGAGGAGCCCAACTCCGGTTCACATCAGATTTTCGTTGATCGGTGAGTTGATTCACCACTGTACCTCGGGGGGAGCCCTACTGTCCGATCGTCCCGTCCAGCTCCCAGCCCAACATCCAAGGAGAACCCACCTATCTCTATCAAAGCCATATTGTGGCCTCATTCATCCCCTGAATATCAGTCTGGGCAAGCCATAATGACCATACTTTTTCAAATTTGTCGGCTGAGTCGTTAACTAAACTCGTTAACTTCTCCATTCTGCAAATGAACCAAATTCTGTTTCTGACTTTATCAATAGAAGGAATCGCATTCTGATTCCACAGTGCTGCGGTCTCGCACCTCATAGCGGTAGCAAAATGTGCTATCAGCTTGTTACCCGATCTAGATACCTCGTTTGTAGGTTTACCTAATAAAAATAGCCACGGGTCCAGCTGAATTTTGAGCCCTAAAAAGATCCTCTGCAGCCAATCTCGGATCTGGGTCCAGATCGGCACTAATCTCGGGCAAGACCACAGCATGTGCACCAGATCCCCCTGTTCCCTGCACCGCCTGGGGCAGAGCGGGGAAGCCCCCCAGACGAATTTAGCTAATCTGATTGGGGTGAGATACCACCTTAATAATACCTTATATGAGTTCTCCTTCAATGTCGTGCATATGGAGCTCGAGGCCGCAGCTTTGAACACCGCGGCCCAGTCCTCGTCCTCTAGTTGAGCCTGGAGATCCTCTTCCCATTGTGCCATGAAACGGGGTTTGACTGTCCTGTCTGAGTCAGTATTCACCACCTCTCTGTACAAGGCAGAGATCAGTCCCCGCGTGTCTGCTCCGCGCACGCAGAGCTGTTCGAATTTGGTCAGCGGTGGTCTCACCGGGTGTGCATTATAAAATGCCCGGACCTGGAGGTACCTCATAAAATCAGTGTTCGGTAAGTCCGTTTCTGACTGTATTTGTTCAAAAGATTTGATCTTGCCTTTTACCTCCAGGTCCTTCAATCGACTAATCCCTAATTGCCGCCAGCGCGGGAAGCATTTTTCCGCCAGCCCAGGAGCAAAGTCCGGGTTGCCATACAAAGGAGCCATCAGTGTGTGTTTGGAGGTCAAAGAGCAGCTACTTTTAGAGGCCTCCCAGACCGAGAGTGAGTTGAGCACAGAGGACAGAGGAATGAGTATATCCTTTACCCGTGTCCTCGGGTACTAGATCAGGTCCCTGAGCTCAAGCGGGGCGCACACCTCCTTCTCCAGAGCCACCCACCTCCTGAGCCCCTGGTCCCCATGCCACTGCGTGATTTGGCACAATTGTGCCGCTTTGTAGTAGGATATAACGCTCGGAACTGCCAGTCCACCACCTTCCTTAGCTTTCTGCATAATTTTTCCTTTAATCCGTGGTTTTTTATCTTTCCAAATAAATTGAGAAATAGCTTTTTGGAGCCCTGCAATGTCTGCTCTAACCACGGCAACCGGGAGAGTTTGGAACAGATATAGAATTCGGGGAAGGATGTTCATCTTTACACTATAGATCCTCCCCAACCAAGAAATACCATATGCCTTCCACTCCTGTAGCTCTTTTTTGCGAGTCCTCAACAGTTTGGGATAGTTAGCCGAATATAAGGAGCTCGCCTTTTTTGTGATCTGCACTCCTAGGTATTTCATGGCGGATGGGCGCCATCTAAACTCAAAGTTGAGTTCTATCAGCTTCTCCATTTCTCTTGGCATATATAGGCTTAGGGCCTCTGATTTAGATTGATTTATTTTGAAGCCAGAGATCTGGGCAAAACGCTCTAGAAGCTCGAACAGATTGGGCAACGAGATGAGCGGCTTGGCAAGGGTTAGAATAATATCATCCGCGTACAGAGCCACTTTGTGCTCCTGCGAATGTATCTGTACCCCAGAGATATCAGCGTTACTCCGAATTTGTGCTGCGAGTGGTTCGATGCATAAGGCGAATAGCAGGGGCGAAAGCGGACAACCCTGTCTCGTACCACTTTTAATTGGGAATAGTTCCGAGGGGAATCCCTGGTGAACCACCCTGGCTGATGGTGCCGTATATAATGCCTTAACAGCCTGTTGGAATTTGCCTCCAAACCCAAATGCGCCAAGCGTGGACTCCAGGTATGGCCAATCAATCCTGTCAAAGGCCTTTTCCGCATCTAAGCTTAGGGCCATACCCCGAATCTCGTTGGCTCCCATAAAGTCTATTATATCCACAATTCTCCTAGTGTTGTCGGCCGCTTGTCTACCTCTAATGAAGCCAACTTGATCCGGGTGGATGAGCCCTGGCAGGATTACGTTTAATCTATTGGCCAGCAATTTAGAATAGATTTGTATATCTGTGTTAATTAATGATATTGGCCGGTAACTTTGGCAGCTAGTGGGATCCTTGTCCTCTTTATGGATTACTGAGATCGACGCCTGGAGCATCTGTCCCGGGAAGGGCTCTCCTGCTAGCACTTCATTAAACAGCTGGAGCATGTGCGGAGCCAAAACTCCGATAAATTTTTTATAGTACAGGTTGGAGAACCCATCCGGGCCTGGGGCTTTTGATGCTTTTAAGTTTTTTACTACCGCCTCTAGTTCTTCCCTTGTGAAGTCTCGTTGAAGAGCCTCTCGCTCCTTTCTGTTTACTTGTGGCAAGGCTGCGTCTGCTAGGAATTTCTGTAGATTACTACTTGTCCTAGCATTGTGAACTACCTTCTCTCCATTATATAGCTGTTCGTAGAATTTCGCGAACTCCCCTACTATGACTTTAGGGTTTGAGGAACTCTGGCCTCCGGCTGTCTTAATAGATTGAATGTTAAAATTTGGTTTCCGATTACGGAGTCTGGTGGCTAGCATAGTGTCCGGTTTATTAGCTTTCTCATAGAACTTCCTCTGCGTCCAACTCATGTCCTTCTCCGCCCGGGAGGTAAGGAGGAGGTTTAGCTGAATTCTAACATCCTTCAACTCCTTCAGAGCATCATCTCTACCTGTCCGGTTATGTAGAATAGAGAGCTCATGTAACCTGTGATAGAGCTGGGATAATTTGACTTCCTTTTTCTTTTTCCTATTTGCAGCTATACCGATTAGTACCCCCCGAATCGTGGCCTTATGAGCCTCCCATAACAGTGATTGGGACTCCACACTGCCACTATTTATCCGGAAATAATCTGATATTTCAGACTTCACTTTGTTTTGAATATCCGGGATTTTAATTATCGATTCATTTAGCTTCCAGTTTGCTCCTGGGCAGGCACTACCCAATTGAATGCATCTCAGCTCTACCGATGCATGGTCCGACCAAGTAATATCATGTATGCTTGTATCGGCAATTTGTGGGACCATTCTGCTCGATACAAAGAAGTGGTCAATCCTACTGTAGCTGTCATGTGGGTGGGAATAGAAAGAATAACCCTGGTCTCCCTGGTGCTGCTCTCTCCATACGTCCACCAGGCTAATCTGTTTGAGGCCTTTCAGTAATGAGATATTCCCTTCTCTTATTGTTTTTCTGGGACGTGGACCTATCTACATTTGCATTCATGACTGTGTTAAAGTCGCCACCCAGGATTATTTGTCCCTCAGCCCATAACTGAAGCTTCTGAAAAAATGTGTTGTAAAAGTCTGGTTGACCTTCATTTGGCGCATATATATTGCACCGACACACTTTATTCGAGCAAATACCCAGTATGTACCTGGCAGATACCTGGAATGCGCCGCTCCTCACCTCTGACAAGCCCCGTTGCGTTTGCCTTCCCAGCCTGGGTTCATGCCTGGCTGACGGGCGGCTGATCTGTTAAATGATAATGATTAGGATTTAATAGGCTGCAATGCTTTGCGTGTCTACCAGATGGCATAAATTCATGAATTGTAATGCAGTATATATATATATACTGTGCAGTATTGCAGCCAGCGGGAATAAAATGCTTCAATCCCTGCCTGGAAAATACCTCAATGCACTCGGGCAGAAAACAGTCACAAACCTCAATACACCCGGGTATACCCGAATTCGTGGGACTAGCCGAGCTCGAATAAAGTGTGTCGCCAGTGTACACGCTAAGGTCATTCTGACCTGCTTAAGGAGCCCGATCAGTACTAGGTACCTTCCCTTCGGGTCCCTTTTAACCTTTTCAACCTGGAAGGGGGTGTGATTTTGAAACAGGATAGCTACACATTTCTTTTTCTCCGCAACTGATGCTAGGAAAAACTTTCGAAAGTTAGAATCGAGGAATTTCGGATTATTACGCGAGCTGAAGTGAGTCTCCTGGAGGAAGACCACATCAGCCCGTCTCCTCTTAAACTCAGTGAAAGCGACTCTTCGCTTGTGTGGACTGTTGAGCCCTTTGGCGTTTTGCGAGATAAAAATTACCTCCATTTTATGCAGCAGTATCTGTGTGGACCTAATATGTAAGCCGATCTGATCTTACCCCAGACCCTGGACAAGTTCTGTACGTGGACTTTGTAGTGCAGACTCCAGAAGCGCCTATTCAACCCACTGCCATTTGGGACTGGGGAGGGAAAGGGAGATAACATGAGGGAGGAATACAAACATATAACACATATAAACATCATGAGAACCGTATTGGTCCTAAGAGACCTCGGGTTCAATGCCCGGTGGAGATATTTTCTCCCTGGACCCCCCTCCCCCCTGGTCCATCTCCGTGGCTTCCATATCCCGCCACAGATCACCGGGTCAATGCCAGGTAGGTGGGACATGACCCCCCTCCTGGCGAAGACGCACATGCCTGCAGGCAGAGCGGTGGCTGCACTCCCCCCCGCCGGCCACTCTGTGCGTTTCAAAACCTAGCAACTAGCGTCACTTCTATCCATTTTTTTTAACTCTTATTAACCTCTACTTAACCTTTTAACTACCTTGAGCTCTACTCATGAGCTCTTATTTCTTATCCGAAACTAAAACTACAACTACACACCCTGTGCTACTCCTGCCCTTACTACCGCTAACTACTTCATCTTCTCCTTAACTACTCCCCACTGCTCCCTGGCTCGGGCACCCCCTCCCTTTCCCCCTCCCTCTGGGGACATACTTAACCACTCGCCGCCGCATACCTATTATCCCTAACTTGAGCCCCCTGCTTACATCGCTCCTGTAACCCTCTATCCTCTCTCTTGTCCCCTTTTCCCTATATACTATATATACTGTGTATACTATGCCGTACTACTATAGTATACTATAGATTGACCAACTATACATGTATTTGCCATACTACCCCATTTGCCTCCCGGCACTTGCGGGGGCCTTCACCTCCCCCCCCCCTCCCTGCTCCCCCCCCTCTGTCCAGAGTTACCCCCCCCCGAGCAGCCAGGCAGCCTCCTTCTGCACCGCTATCCCGAGTCCTTCCTGAGGAGTTCATTATGCCCCGCGATCGCTTCCCTGGCGGTGGAGCTCGCGTGCCCCCGCCAGAGGAGACCGCTTCACTTCCTCAATGTCGCCACTCCCCTGACGTCATCTCGCCGTCCGCCGGGTCTTTTAGCCGCGCCTCCCCTCCAACTCTCGCGAGATCGGGTCCCGCGACGTCACCGGTGTGGGCGTGCTGTGCTCATTCAGAGGTGGGCTGCCCAGACGAGAGGGCTGGATCGGGGGAGGTTCCCCGGGCGGGTCCAGCCGGCAGAGCAGACCTTCCCGCCGAAACCTCTGCCGCCATGGGAGATCTCGCGCCCTTCTGTCCTCCTTCCTCCCCGATAGGTAAATAGCCGCCATTTTGGGGACCCGCGTGCTATGGCCATCTGCTTAGGGCATCCATCTGCGGCAGCGGAACGACTCCAGAGCCTTGGAATAGGTAGGGGGAATTTCTGCCTTATCCTGTGTGTCAGGGTGTGTTTAAACTGCGCAACGGGCGCAACTGCAGCTCACGAACCTTATTCTGTCCCGCATTTATGGGCTTTTCCCGCTTCCCCCTTCCTTGCTCAGTCTCCTCTCCGTCATGGGTGAGGGACCCTGCTTCCCTGGCGGGGAGTCCGTCCTCTTCCCCTGCTGGGCTCCCTCCGCACCATTGTCCTGTGACCCCCGCACCCCCAGTTTTTTTAGGAAGGCTGCCCCTTCTGAGGGGTGCTTGAGCACCTGCGGTCTGCCGTTTTTGATGGCTACTAGGGCGAATGGAAATGCCCATCGATATCTCACCTCACTGTCCCTTAGAGCCTTGGTAATTTGCCCTACCGCTCTCCGTCTGGCCAACGTTAGGGGGGACAGATCCTGGAAGATCAGGAGGGTAATCCCCTCGAAGGTAATATGCGGGGTTGCACGGGCGATTCTGCTCACCTCTTCTTTGACGGAGAAGTAGTGGAGCCGGAGGATCACGTCCCTAGGGGGGTTAGAGGGCACGGGTCTGGATCGTAAGGCCCTATGGCATCTGTCCATTCTAAAGTCTGAAGCCGGACTGCCTGGTAGTATTGAGGCCATCCACCGGGATAGTAGAGCTTCTGGGTCCAGGATTTCTTCTGGGATCCCCCGGACTCTTAGATTGTTTCTTCTATCTCTATTCTCCCCGTCCTCTTGTCTGGCTTCTAGCTCTGCCACTCTCTGCTCCAGCGCCTGCACCCGGGAGTTTGTCTCTTTGTGGGTGTTGGAGCTAGCTTCCATGCGCTCCTCCAGTTCGTTGGTCCTTGTCCCTATTTGTACAAGGTCGTGTCTGAGCCCCTCCACCTCTCCTCTGAAGAAAGATTTAAGATCAATTAACAAGCGTGAGATTTCTTTTTTAATAACTTTTGTTTGCTCTGCTGCCGCTCTTGAGCCCTCCGCATCTTGGGCTGAATCTGAATCAGAGACCGCTGACATCTCCGCAGCCCCTGCCTTGCTTTGGCCAGTAAAGTAGGCCCTGACATCTGACTTGCGTCGGGTCTTCTGTCTCGTTGCAGCCATCCTTTTTTGGGGCTTATTAGCTTGACTGGGGAGGGTTTCGACGGCTGTCGCTCTGTTTTTTTTTCCAAAATTGCTGGTTTTGATATTGATTATTTTCTTTATTGTGCCGGCGGTTGGAGGAGCTGTGTGTCTATGCAACCATCACCAACCAGCCGCGCATGCGCATCCCAGTAAGTGTATTTTTAACGGTTCCTTGTGTATTTCTTCTTGTTGCACATGGGTTTTCCAAAATAAACGCAATTTGTTGTTACTATCTTGTTCTGCCTAATGAATGATCCCGGTAATATATAAATGGTGTAAAAAGTACCTGGTCTCCCGTGACATAAGGGAAAAAGCAGGGGTCCCAGTACCGATCCCTGAGATATTCCACTCATGACTTTATCCCAACCTGAAAAAGTTCCATTTATGACAACCCTCTGTTGTCTGTCCTTTAACCAGTTTTCAATCCAGGTGCATACATTATTACTGAGTCCAACTTTCTTTATTTTGTTCACCAACCTCTTGTGTGAAACCGTATCAAAAGCCTTTGCAAAATCTAAGTAGACCACATCAACTGCATTACCCTGGTCTAAATTCCCACTTACCTCCTCAAAGAAACAAATAAGGTTAGTTTGGCAAGATCTATCCTTCATAAATCCATGCTGACTATTACTAATAATTTTGTTTTCCATTAGGTATTTCTGAATATTATCCCGTATTAAACCTTCAAGTAGCTTCCCAACTATTGAGGTAAGGCTTACAGGTCTGTAATTCCCCTGAATGAGAGAGGGAGGGAGAGGAGAAAGAGAGAAGAGAGAGGGAAGGGGTGAGAGGAAGAGAGGGATGAATGAGAGAGAGGGGGGGCACGAGCGAGAGAGGGGTGGAATTAGAGAGGGGGGATGATAGAGGGGGAACTAGAGGGATGATGAGAGAGAAGGGGGGAACAAGAGAGAGAGGGGATGATAGTTAAAAGTGAGAGAGATAGGTTGGGAGAGAGAGGAAAGAGAGAGAGAGATGAGAGGGGGAGATAGATAGAGGGGTAGAGGGAGAGAGAGGGGTAGAGGGAGAGAGAGAGTGGGAGAGATGGAAGGAGGGAAAAAGAGAGGGAGAGAGTGTCAGAAAGAATAGAGAAATGATAGAGGGGGCAAGAGGGATGGATCTAGATAAAGGTGGAACGAGAAAGAAGGAGTAAATTAGAAAGAGAGAGGGTGAATGAGAGAGGGAGGGAGAGGGAATGGGTGGGAGAAAGAGAGGGGTGAATGAGAGAGGGAGGGAGAGGGAATGGGTGGGAGAAAGAGAGAGGTGAATGAGAGAGGGAGGGAGAGGGAATGGGTGGGAGTAAGAGAGGGGTGAATGAGAGAGGGAGGGAGAGGGAATGGGTGGGAGAAAGAGAGGGGTGAATGAGAGAGGGGATGGAAGAGAGAGGGGGAACCAGAGGAGGTGATGAGAGAGAAGGGGGAAGAAGAGAGAAAGAGAGAGGGTTATGAGAGAGAGATGACAGATAGAGAGAGGGAAGGGAGAGATAGAGGGGGAAAGAGGGGCAGAGGGAGACCTTGGGGGAGAGAGAAGGAAAGTGGCAGAGAGAGGGGTGCGAGAGAGATGGGATGATAGAGAGAGAGGGGGGAGCTAGTGAAAGAGAGAACATGGGGGGGAAAGGAAGAGAGATGGAGGAAATGAGAGACAGAGAGGAGAGAGGTGGCTTGAGAAAGGGGGATTGAGTGAGGGAGGAACCACAGGGGGAACAAGAGGGAGAGATGAGAGAAAGGGGGGGGGGAACAAGAGATACAGGTGCACCGAGGAGTATCTAAAACTTGCCTTGGAAAATCTGGGGCTATCACCAGGTACATGCTGGGTACATGCTGGGTACATTATGGGTACAGGCTGGGTACATGATGGGTACATGATGGGTACAGGCTGGGTACAGGCTGGGTACATGTTGGGTACCTGCTGGGTACAGGCTGGGTACAGGCTGGGTACAGGCTGGGTACAGGCTGGGTACAGGCTGGGTACAGGCTGGGTACAGGCTGGGTACCTGCTGGGTACCTGCTGGGTACCTGCTGGGTACAGGCTGGGTACAGGCTGGGTACATGCTTCAACATTACAGTGACATTTCTGCAGACAGACTAATGGCCCATCGGATTAACACAGCAGGGGTCCCTGGCAGTCCCATTCAGTTTGAATGGGACTGCCAGGGACCCCCGCTGCTAATCCGATGGGCCATTAGTCTGTCTGCAGAAATGTCACTGAAATGTTGCAGCATGTACCCAGCATGTACCCGGCGTGTACCCAGCATGTACCCGACATGTACCCAGCATGTCCCTGGGTCTTGTTGGTGATTGCCCCAGATTTGTTTTAGAATACTCGTCGGCACTACAGTAGATGGGGATGAGAGAGAGGGGAGAGATAGGGGTGGGGTAAAGAGAGAGAGGGAGAGATGAGGGAAGGAGAGAGGGGGGAGATTAAGAGAGAGGGGTATAGAGAGAACAAAAGAAAAAGAGAAGGTTAATGAGAGAGAAAAGGAGGGAATGAGAAAGAGAGATGGGAAATGAGAGAAAAGGGGGAAATACAAGAGAGGGGTGAATAGAGAGAGGGGGATTGAGAGGCAGAGCAAGGAAGGAGCGAGAGAGAGGAGAGATAGAGGATGGGGGAAAGAGAGGGGTAAGGAGAGATATGGGAGAGTGGGGGAGAGAAAGATAGAGAGGGGAGAGTGATGGAAGAGAGAGGATGGAGAGAGATAAGGGGGGCGAGAGAGTGTAGAGACTTTTGAGAGACTGAGAGAAGGGGGGAATGAGCGATAGATGTGGGAATGAGAGTGGGTGGGAGATGGGAAAGTGGGGGATATAGATAAAGATAATGGGGGAACAAGGGAAAGGTTGTGTAGGAGGACATGTGCAGAGGTACACAATGGAGACTGTTTTACGGTGAAATTAAAACAAGGCTTTATTATGCCTGTCGCTTTAAACACAGCAAAAATCAACATAAGAGAATAAGCCAAACAAAAACCCTATCTCTGCTTTGGAGACTATCTACACATGTAGCTCAGCCCTCTCTGACTGGGTTGGTTAGCTAAGCTATTTACCAGCCCCAAATCATGGAGACATTTATCAATACACAGACATAGATAATAGTCTTATACGAAAAAGTCTTATCTGTTAGCTGGGCTGCTGTAGGGGAAGCTTCTCTGCTCTCTTGGAACCGCACCCTTGTGTGCACAGGAAATGTCAGGCTCCAAGTTTAGAATCTTGTCCCCTTTGTCTTATGGTCAGCTTGTCGCTCAAGACATCTGTCCTTCCTTGGTTCAGCCCAGTTGTGGACTAAGGAATCTCTCCTCTGTCTCCTAGTTCAGCTCAGGTGTGAGCTAAGGAGTCTCTCTTCCTGTCTCAAAAGACAGGCTTTTCTAAGCAATCTAATCAGGCAGGTGGTGTTTGTTAATTGACTACCAGCAGTTAACCACCACACTGCTGGATTAGAGGCACATTACCTGAACAGGGATAACTCCCCTGTTACAGGTGGAAAATGAGACAGATGTGGGAATGAAAGAGAGGGGATGAGAGAGTGGGGGGAACAAGAGAGAAATTGGTTGAATGTGAAAGAGGGGGGAGCGAGAGGGAGAGTCTTTGGGAAGAGATAGGGAAGGGGGGAACAAGATGAAAATGGGGGAACAAGATAAAAAAGCAATGAGAGAATGGGGAACGATAGAGATAAAGAGGGGGAAGAGAAAGCTAGAACAAGAGAGAGGGAGAAAGAGAGGGGGAGAGAGAGTGTTAGAGTGGGAGGAGAGAGAGGAAAGGGGATAACGAGAGAGAGAGAGAAAGAGAGAGGGAGGGGGGAACAAGAGAAAGAGAGAGGGGGTGAGAGAGTATGGTAACGTGAGAGAGTGGGGAATGAGAGAGATGGGAACGAGAGATAGAGTGGCAGGAATGACAGAGATAGTGAAAAAAAAAGGGAACAAGAGAGAGGGGGCGAGAGAGATTGGGAGAGAGGAAAATTAAGAAAATGAGAGAGAAAAGCATGAGTAATGATTGTTACTTTGTGTTGCAGATAATGGGAGAGAAGACCCTCAGCGCTCAAACAGCTTACACCTCTCTAGTGGCTGGTGTCGAAGCTTTGGATTTCAGCCATGTAATACCCTGTATCCTGCAGCTGACCGCTGACAAAGCATTCCCACTGCTTGTAAACACTGCTGGAGAAGTCCTGATTGCTGCCTCACAGTATGGGAGGGGAAAAATTGTTGTCCTCCCCAATGAAGAATGCCTCACTACCCCCACATTCTTCCCATTTCTCCAAAATGCTGTGAACTGGTTGAAACCATCCACAGTCTCCCAGGTTGGGGTGCAATCAATGTTTGCTTCTCTGGCCGAGTTCTTCACTAGCAAAGGCCACAAAGTGCAACTACAAACAAGCTTCTCCAACACATGTGAAGTTTACTGCAGGAATGCTGATGAGGATTCCCAATCAGTTGAGCTTATTTCATTTATTAAGGGTGGTGGAGGTCTTCTTATCGCAGGTCAGACAAGGTCCTGGTCATCCAAGAATAATCAAGATGTTTTCTCCTCCTATCCTGGAAATAAGGTGGCAGGAGTCACTGGGATTCACTTCTCCGCAAGTTTTTCTCAGACTGGCGTCTTCCCATTTTTAAAAGAAATCCCAATATCCCCATTTATGGCAGTGTGAGTATTTCCTTGATAATTTTGACTTTCATATATAGTGTTATAAAATTGTCATCTATAGAATGGCGTTCTGCAATCATAAAATCGTGCTCTTTGGTCATTTTAAATGACACTTTGGTAGCTGTAATATTATTATTTTGCGTTCCAATGCATCTTTCATGCTAACAAAAACCCAAATAATGTTGCAGTTACTCCATGGATGCCTACTCGAACCCTTGGGATCAATTCATTTGACTGGGACAGCAGTTGCAAATCAGTATTGGTTAATAAAAAATAAGGTCCAGATCCACAGAGCTTTGTTATCTCCGGGCAGATAATGTCTTGTTATGAACAGTCAATAAAGAGATAAAGAGAGAGCTTCTTCTCTATTAAACTACCACACAACACACACGCACACACACACGCACACACGGACGCACACGCACACACGGACGCACGCACACACACCTGTCTGTGTACAAAAAGGAGAGCAACTGAGATACCTGTGTGCTATGCTAATTTTAGTAATTTAAATATATAGTTTGCATGGCCACATTAGCATATCTCCCAGGTATCTCAGCTGTGCTCCTTTTTGTACACAGGTGTCTCTCTCATACTTCTGGATGAGGGTAACGCGACCATTAGGTATGGCCAAACCTCATGTTAAATTCCTGCATTAACTATAATGCAACTCTGTGAATGTGTTGTTAGAGGTAACAACTCTTTTGCATGTCATTAGCACCAACGTCCACGTTACAGTTAATGCAATGCCCCGTCTTAAGAAAAACGTCACTAAACGCTGCATTATGGGTCTGTGAAGATACCCATCAGCACTGGAGGATAACTTCAGTTAGCCCATTGTTAAATAAATAACGGAACTTTGTGGAAATGCGTTGTTAGGGGGAACACTCCATTTGTATATTATTAGCACTAATATCCGTTATAGTAACGCCAAGCCAATTATGGCTGAAAACATCACTTAACACTGTGTTAATGAGCTTAGAAGATATCCGTTAGCACTTAACTTAGGTTAATGCCTCATTAAGTCAATAACGGACCTCTGTGGATCTGGGTGTAAATGTGGCTTACCTATAGTATATTCCTGTAATACCCGACACTTTAGAGTTACCTCTTGTTTTCAAGTATGTCCTGGGTACAGTCATGAGAACAACACATGGTTACATTATATACAAGACATTGCATGCACAGTTACAGATAATATATGTTATAGGCGTATGTAACAGTTACAGATAATATATGTTATAGGCGTATGTAACAGTTACAGATAATATATGTTATAGGCGTATGTAACAGTTACAGGTAATATATATTATAGGCGTATGTAACAGTTACAGATAATATATATTATAGGCGTATGTAACAGTTACAGATAATATATATTATAGGCGTATGTAACAGTTACAGATAATATATATTATAGGCGTATGTAACAGTTACAGATAATATATATTATAGGCGTATGTAACAGTTACAGATAATATATGTTATGGGCATATGAAACAGTTACAGATAATATATGTTATAGGCGTATGAAACAGTTACAGATAATATATGTTATAGGCGTATGTAACAGTTACAGATAATATATGTTATAGGCGTATGTAACAGTTACAGATAATATATGTTATAGGCGTATGTAACAGTTACAGATAATATATATTATAGGCGCATGCACAGTTACAGATAATACATGTTATAGGCGTATGTAACAGTTACAGGTAATATATATTATAGGCGTATGTAACAGTTACAGATAATATATATTATAGGCGTATGTAACAGTTACAGATAATATATGTTATAGGCGTATGTAACAGTTACAGATAATATATGTTATAGGCGTATGTAACAGTTACAGATAATATATGTTATAGGCGTATGTAACAGTTACAGATAATATATATTATAGGCGCATGCACAGTTACAGATAATACATGTTATAGGCGTATGTAACAGTTACAGGTAATATATATTATAGGCGTATGTAACAGTTACAGATAATATATATTATAGGCGTATGTAACAGTTACAGATAATATATGTTATAGGCGTATGTAACAGTTACAGATAATATATGTTATAGGCGTATGTAACAGTTACAGATAATATATGTTATAGGCGTATGTAACAGTTACAGATAATATATATTATAGGCGTATGCAACAGTTACAGATAATATATATTATAGGCGTATGTAACAGTTACAGATAATATATGTTATAGGCGTATGTAACAGTTACAGGTAATATATATTATAGGCGTATGTAACAGTTACAGATAATATATATTATAGGCGTATGTAACAGTTACAGATAATATATATTATAGGCGTATGTAACAGTTACAGATAATATATATTATAGGCGTATGTAACAGTTACAGATAATATATATTATAGGCGTATGTAACAGTTACAGGTAATATATATTATAGGCGTATGTAACAGTTACAGATAATATATATTATAGGCGTATGTAACAGTTACAGATAATATATGTTATAGGCGTATGTAACAGTTACAGGTAATATATATTATAGGCGTATGTAACAGTTACAGATAATATATGTTATAGGCGTATGTAACAGTTACAGATAATATATATTATAGGCGTATGTAACAGTTACAGATAATATATATTATAGGCGTATGTAACAGTTACAGATAATATATATTATAGGCGTATGTAACAGTTACAGATAATATATATTATAGGCGTATGTAACAGTTACAGATAATATATATTATAGGCGTATGTAACAGTTACAGATAATATATATTATAGGCGTATGTAACAGTTACAGGTAATATATATTATAGGCGTATGTAACAGTTACAGGTAATATATATTATAGGCGTATGTAACAGTTACAGATAATATATATTATAGGCGTATGTAACAGTTACAGGTAATATATATTATAGGCGTATGTAACAGTTACAGATAATATATGTTATAGGCGTATGTAACAGTTACAGGTAATATATATTATAGGCGTATGTAACAGTTACAGATAATATATGTTATAGGCGTATGTAACAGTTACAGATAATATATATTATAGGCGTATGTAACAGTTACAGATAATATATGTTATAGGCGTATGTAACAGTTACAGATAATATATATTATAGGCGTATGTAACAGTTACAGATAATATATATTATAGGCGTATGTAACAGTTACAGATAATATATGTTATAGGCGTATGTAACAGTTACAGGTAATATATATTATAGGCGTATGTAACAGTTACAGATAATATATGTTATAGGCGTATGTAACAGTTACAGATAATATATATTATAGGCGTATGTAACAGTTACAGATAATATATATTATAGGCGTATGTAACAGTTACAGATAATATATATTATAGGCGTATGTAACAGTTACAGATAATATATATTATAGGCGTATGTAACAGTTACAGATAATATATGTTATAGGCGTATGTAACAGTTACAGGTAATATATATTATAGGCGTATGTAACAGTTACAGATAATATATGTTATAGGCGTATGTAACAGTTACAGTTCAGATTAAAATGTGAGACAGCTGAAGTTTTGAAAGAACTTAGACCGCTGGCGACTTTGAGAGTCTCTGGTAGACTGTTCCTGTTGTGAGGGGCACGGTAAGAGGAGGAGCAGCGGCCGGATACTTTACATTAGGAAGTTATCAAGTGACCTTAAAAATTAAACAAAAACTGGTTAGGGTTAAACAAGAAAATGAAAGGAGGATGATTGCAAGTATGGGTGTGTAACTATTAGTACAGTTCAGTAGTGATTAAGTTATTTATTGCCTTTAATAATGGCATTATAAAAATATTGAAAGGCAGATAGTTGAACTGTTTTCAATGTTTGGAAAGTTGTGACTAAAACATGTAAATATTTATTACTGACTTCTAATCCAGTGAAGGAGTTAAGTCAAAGTATTGCATACATGATTTAGGATATTGATACAAAGAAAAACTGGGGCGCTCCTTATAAAATAATTTAAATAGTCCCTAAATCTTAGGGAAAACCTGAAATAGATGTCTAATAAAATAAAATAAAATAAATAACAAATAAAATTCCTTGCTGCTGCTCAGCCGAGAGAGGATCTCCCAGGATCCTCACACAGTATGGAGACACAATATGGTGAGCGCAAAAACAAAGAAATGGGAAAAAAACGCAATTGGTACAAATACATGGTGTGGCATAGAGCCATATAGTACAATTTGAATGTGAGTGGAAGGGATAGTGATCAATAATCATAAAACCACTCACACGGCCTTGTGTGACTGCCTGCCCATCACCCAGTACTCAGCCTCGCCTGGAAGGTCACTTGTGAGGTCACTGATTGTAGAGGTAATCCCAAAGAAAGATGGAAGGAGATGGCAATGGGTGTATGCCACTAGTAAGTGACAGTGGTAATGCTGATAAAAGTTACACTCACATGGCCATATGTGAGTGGGGGGCCCCCTGAGAAAATCCAATCCTCACTGCCTGACGATTGGAACCGAATCTTCTGGTGTCACTCGTGCACATAATATGCCAGAGAAGTAAAAACAAAGTGGTTTTATTCAAAATAAGATAACAAAAAAATGCACGAAATGAAAGAAAATGAGCAATCTTAGAAATACTGCTGCACTGATGAACTCACAACAGTTTTCCTCCGCGACCCGTTCGGCGTGTATCCTGACTTCCGTGTCCAGAGGGTCTGGCAACGAACGGCTGCTTTGTCCGCCTACGGTGGCTCACTGTGTCCAAAATCCTCCTCAGAACTACGCGTTTCGCTTGTAAGCTTTGTCAGGTTCTCAGAACCTGATTTTATGTGGTTTTCGTGGTTTTCAGATTATTGATCACTATCCCTTCCACTCACATTCAAATTGTACTATATTGCTTTAAGCCACACCATGTATTTGTACTAATTCCGTTTTTTCCCATTTCTTTGTTTTTGCGCTCACCATATTGTGTCTCCATGATTTAGGATATTTCTATGAACAATGCACAGAGAAGGGGTTACCAAATCAGAACCCAGAAAGTAGCGCCCTAACAGGAAATAATGATTGTGGACAGGTTGTCAAGAAGTTCTAGGACGTTAATGATGACATTTGCACGGTGCAGGTGATATATAGAACAGGAAATACAATGGTGCAGTAATTGCAAACGAGTTTACAGATATTAAAAAACATCTTTACTAAATGTAATATGAATGCATACAGTACAGCAACCTCCCAGCACAAAAAGTGAGTGCAAACACAGAAAGGAGCAAAGGAATAAAGGAATAAATCATTGTATGGGCACAAGGAACTATTCACAGTTAGAAGACAGCAGAATCAAATGTTCAACATTAGGTATATAAGACATAGTCAGTGTTCAGTATGTCCCTACTGCATCGGAAGGTTAGCCCTTATCACAAGCCTTACTGTAGTTTTGCAATGATGTTAATTAAGCATGTCAGGTGTGTCAAGTTTCAGAGAATGAAGTATGATAATGTGCCAATCAGAGATTATATATACACTGTTATTAATGTATATGATTTAGAAGACTCTTTTTGGTTATTTTCAGGAATGAGATAAATTTTCTACCACATATTGAGTCTCTCCTGAATGACATTTCAAAATTTCGCCTAAAATTGTCTGGCACTGCATCTGAACTTCTTGTTCATGGTGGCAATGCCTTCTCACTTACTCAAGGTGATAAATTACAGGCACCTATGGCTGCCGCTCTCTACGGCAGGGGGCGTGTGGTGGTGATGACCCATGAGCAAATGCTCACAGTCCCTAATTTGAAACATTTCACCCGCAATGCCTTGTCTTGGTTGGATGCTGGAAGAAAGGGAGATATTGGTCTTACGAAAACGTTGCTTGCGTTTTATAACCTTCTTTTGTCAGAGAATCTGGACATGAAATTCAAACTGACTGACCTGACCCCATCACTCAGTGTTTTTTGCTGTGATTCTTACCATGAACAAGACGTCGAGAAGATACTAGAGTTTGTTGCAGAAGGTGGTGGGTTGCTTGTTGCTGGACAAGCTTGGTATTGGTCTTCCGTAAATCAGGACAAAGAAGCTATGGCTGATTACCCCGGTAACAAGATGCTTAACAGAATGGGAATCAGCATATTGGGATCCTATTGCAGCATACCGGATTCCTATAATGCTCTGAACCCCAAAGAGATCTCTGCATCTTACCATTTTCGTAAAACGTTCTCACAGCTCCAACAACACCTAATTAAAAATGAGGCTCCAAGTGAGACATTGATCCCCTGGATTCACAGGATGATGAAAGATTTTTCCCATTTTTCAAAAATCTCATTTGAACATTCCCTGCCCTGTTCAGCTGTCCAGGAGACCTGTCTGCAGTTATTTAGCAAATATACCATTCCAGAACCCAGCAAAGAGAACCCTATCAAGAATTACACCAAAGAAGCGTGCTTAGTGCACCTGCGCTCACTTCTGTATGAGAAATACGCTGATTCAGAGGCGTGTAAAGTGGCAGGTGTGGAGCCATTTCCTGTGAGCCCAGGCAGTCTTATTGAAAACATTCTGCTCGATGGTGACAACAAAGGTAGGAAAATTAACTCTCTACTATAAATTAGTATTTTTCTCGCATTTTTACTTGAGTTCAGTCGACTTGTGTTTCCAATTTGCAACCAGGAATTTCATAGTTACACAGTTACATAGTAGATGAGGTTGTAAAAAAGACGTACGTCCATCAAGTTCAACCTATGCTAAATTTAGACAACAGATACTTTATCCTATATCTATACTTACTTATTGATCCAGAGGAAGGCAAACAGAAAACCCCAGTGTCATATCATCCAATGATATCTCATAAGGGGAAAAATAAATTCCTTCCGTCTCCAAGAATTGGCAATCGGATTAATCCCTGGATCAACGCCCTTCCCATGTATACTTATTTGGTGTATCCCTGTATACCTTTCCTTTCTAACAAGGTGTCCAACCTTTTTTTAAACAAATCTATTGTATCTGCCATTCCAGTCAGATATAAGGGAAATAATCCCAAGTGGGTGCTCTTCTTTAATGAACCCTGCAGTAATGCTTGAAAAATAACAATAGGTTCTCCTTAAGGGTGTATAGGAACAATAATAGCTGTATAGTCTCCTTTAAGGGGTGTGTTTGCTAAACCCCATGACGTGTGGTGTGTGTGCCCCCACATGGGCACTAGGACACACTGCCCGGAGCTTCCATGACAGCGAGAAACAATATGCTGACCGTAACCGTCTGGATATGCAAATCTTCTCACGGTAAGTCCTCTTTCAATGCACCGGTGCACTCCCCTGGCCCCGCTGTGTCACACCCCACTGGCTGATATACAGGCTGCACGCCGCTGTGTCACACCCCACTGGCTGATATACAAGCTGCACACCGCTGTGTCACACCCCACTGGCTGATATACAAGCTGCACACCGCTGTGTCACACCCCACTGGCTGATATACAGGCTGCACACCGCTGTGTCACACCCCACTGGCTGATATACAAGCTGCACACCGCTGTGTCACACCCCACTGGCTGATATACAAGCTGCACACCGCTGTGTCACACCCCACTGGCTGATATACAAGCTGCACACCGCTGTGTCACACCCCACTGGCTGATATACAGGCTGCACGCCGCTGTGTCACACCCCACTGGCTGATATACAAGCTGCACACCGCTGTGTCACACCCCACTGGCTGATATACAGGCTGCACACCGCTGTGTCACACCCCACTGGCTGATATACAAGCTGCACACCGCTGTGTCACACCCCACTGGCTGATATACAGGCTGCACACCGCTGTGTCACACCCCACTGGCTGATATACAAGCTGCACGCCGCTGTGTCACACCCCACTGGCTGATATACAAGCTGCACGCCGCTGTGTCACACCCCACTGGCTGATATACAAGCTGCACGCCGCTGTGTCACACCCCACTGGCTGATATACAAGCTGCACACCGCTGTGTCACACCCCACTGGCTGATATACAAGCTGCACACCGCTGTGTCACACCCCACTGGCTGATATACAAGCTGCACACCGCTGTGTCACACCCCACTGGCTGATATACAAGCTGCACGCCGCTGTGTCACACCCCACTGGCTGATATACAAGCTGCACGCCGCTGTGTCACACCCCACTGGCTGATATACAGGCTGCACACCGCTGTGTCACACCCCACTGGCTGATATACAGGCTGCACACCGCTGTGTCACACCCCACTGGCTGATATACAGGCTGCACACCGCTGTGTCACACCCCACTGGCTGATATACAGGCTGCACACCGCTGTGTCACACCCCACTGGCTGATATACAAGCTGCACACCTCTGTGTCACACCCCACTGGCTGATATACAAGCTGCACGCCGCTGTGTCACACCCCACTGGCTGATATACAGGCTGCACACCGCTGTGTCACACCCCACTGGCTGATATACAGGCTGCACACCGCTGTGTCACACCCCACTGGCTGATATACAGGCTGCACACCGCTGTGTCACACCCCACTGGCTGATATACAAGCTGCACACCGCTGTGTCACACCCTACTGGCTGATATACAGGCTGCACGCCGCTGTGTCACACCCCACTGGCTGATATACAGGCTGCACGCCGCTGTGTCACACCACACTGGCTGATATACAGGCTGCACGCCGCTGTGTCACACCCCACTGGCTGATATACAGGCTGCACACCGCTGTGTCACACCCCACTGGCTGATATACAAGCTGCACACCGCTGTGTCACACCCCACTGGCTGATATACAAGCTGCACACCGCTGTGTCACACCCCACTGGCTGATATACAAGCTGCACACCGCTGTGTCACACCCCACTGGCTGATATACAAGCTGCACACCGCTGTGTCACACCCCACTGGCTGATATACAAGCTGCACACCGCTGTGTCACACCCCACTGGCTGATATACAAGCTGCACACCGCTGTGTCACACCCCACTGGCTGATATACAGGCTGCACACCGCTGTGTCACACCCCACTGGCTGATATACAGGCTGCACACCGCTGTGTCACACCCCACTGGCTGATATACAGGCTGCACACCGCTGTGTCACACCCCACTGGCTGATATACAAGCTGCACGCCGCTGTGTCACACCCCACTGGCTGATATACAAGCTGCACACCGCTGTGTCACACCCCACTGGCTGATATACAAGCTGCACACCGCTGTGTCACACCCCACTGGCTGATATACATGCTGCACGCCGCTGTGTCACACCCCACTGGCTGATATACATGCTGCACGCCGCTGTGTCACACCCCACTGGCTGATATACAAGCTGCACACCGCTGTGTCACACCCCACTGGCTGATATACAGGCTGCACACCGCTGTGTCACACCCCACTGGCTGATATACAAGCTGCACACCGCTGTGTCACACCCCACTGGCTGATATACAAGCTGCACACCGCTGTGTCACACCCCACTGGCTGATATACAAGCTGCACACCGCTGTGTCACACCCCACTGGCTGATATACAAGCTGCACGCCGCTGTGTCACACCCCACTGGCTGATATACAAGCTGCACGCCGCTGTGTCACACCCCACTGGCTGATATACAGGCTGCACACCGCTGTGTCACACCCCACTGGCTGATATACAAGCTGCACACCGCTGTGTCACACCCCACTGGCTGATATACAAGCTGCACACCGCTGTGTCACACCCCACTTTCTGATATACAAGCTGCACACCGCTGTGTCACACCCCACTTTCTGATATACAAGCTGCACACCGCTGTGTCACACCCCACTGGCTGATATACAGGCTGCACACCGCTGTGTCACACCCCACTGGCTGATATACAGGCTGCACACCGCTGTGTCACACCCCACTGGCTGATATACAGGCTGCACACCGCTGTGTCACACCCCACTGGCTGATATACAAGCTGCACACCGCTGTGTCACACCCCACTGGCTGATATACAGGCTGCACACCGCTGTGTCACACCCCACTGGCTGATATACAAGCTGCACACTGCTGTGTCACACCCCACTGGCTGATATACAAGCTGCACACCGCTGTGTCACACCCCACTGGCTGATATACAAGCTGCACACCGCTGTGTCACACCCCACTGGCTGATATACAAGCTGCACACCGCTGTGTCACACCCCACTGGCTGATATACAAGCTGCACACCGCTGTGTCACACCCCACTGGCTGATATACAAGCTGCACGCCGCTGTGTCACACCCCACTGGCTGATATACAAGCTGCACACCGCCGTGTCACACCCCACTGGCTGATATACAAGCTGCACGCCGCCGTGTCACACCCCACTGGCTGATATACAAGCTGCACGCCGCTGTGTCACACCCCACTGGCTGATATACAAGCTGCACACCGCTGTGTCACACCCCACTGGCTGATATACAAGCTGCACGCCGCTGTGTCACACCCCACTGGCTGATATACAAGCTGCACACCGCCGTGTCACACCCCACTGGCTGATATACAATCTGCACGCCGCCGTGTCACACCCCACTGGCTGATATACAAGCTGCACACCGCTGTGTCACACCCCACTGGCTGATATACAAGCTGCACACCGCTGTGTCACACCCCACTGGCTGATATACAATCTGCACACCGCTGTGTCACACCCCACTGGCTGATATACAAGCTGCACGCCGCTGTGTCACACCCCACTGGCTGATATACAAGCTGCACACCGCTGTGTCACACCCCACTGGCTGATATACAAGCTGCACACTGTGTCACACCCCACTGGCTGATATACAAGCTGCACACCGCTGTGTCACACCCACTGGCTGATATACAAGCTGCACACCGCTGTGTCACACCCCACTGGCTGATATACAAGCTGCACACCGCTGTGTCACACCCCACTGGCTGATATACAAGCTGCACACCGCTGTGTCACACCCCACTGGCTGATATACAAGCTGCACGCCGCTGTGTCACACCCCACTGGCTGATATACAAGCTGCACACCGCTGTGTCACACCCCACTGGCTGATATACAAGCTGCACACCGCTGTGTCACACCCCACTGGCTGATATACAAGCTGCACACCGCTGTGTCACACCCCACTGGCTGATATACAAGGCTGCACACCGCTGTGTCACACCCCACTGGCTGATATACAAGGCTGCACACCGCTGTGTCACACCCCACTGGCTGATATACAAGCTGCACACCGCTGTGTCACACCCC
>NW_027455548.1:0-34910 GCF_040206685.1 Ascaphus truei
ACCCGGGACGCCTACATACCCTCCCACACTAACCCCTCACCCCGTAAGGCCTAACCACCCTCACCCACTACCCACAAGGGAGGCCTACCCACACACCGTTGGGGAACCCCCCCCCAGTACCCACAATAAAAACAATACACAGGCCCACAATAAACATCATTATATTTATTAAATACATTACCCACCCCCTGTGCACATTACCCACCCCCTGTGCCCCCCATAAATACAAGATTTATCCTTTTACAAACAGGGTTCATAACGCAGCCCCACGTGAGTCCCCGGTGGGCTGGCGGGGCACCTGGACAGACCTACAGGGTACCAGCAGCCCTTTTTAAACAGGTTCTGGAGGCCTGCTGGTGGGTTCAGCCAGCACCATGGCCCTCAGGTGGTCTCCTTGGGTCACCGTGGGCCACAATTGTGTCCCCACGGTAGGCCTGCGGATGTCTGGGAGCCCCAGGTCAGACCCACAGGTGTCTGCGGGGCCTTGGGTGGTTCCCACGGGGGTCTGGGGAACTCATGAGGGCTCACTATGGGTCTGCGGTGCCCCAACAGAAGTGGGACCACACATCATCATCCCCGCACCTATGGGTCGGCGGTGCCCCCACAGAAGTGGGACCACACAGCTTCATCCCCACAGACTACGGGTCGGCGGTGCCCCCACAGATGTGAGGCCACCGCTTCATCCCCGCATGTGTCACCCGTGGAACCACCAGCCTGATACCCGTGGGATACCCGAGGCGATCAACAGGTGGTCTCCAGAGGTCCCACGCAGAACCACGGAACAAACCCTGAATGTAAAAAAAATAAACCTGGCCTATACATTCAATACATACACCCCCCCCCAACACCTACAGTACAATAATGTGCAAAATAACTATTATCCAGATATGGATAATAGATTCATTGCCCATTATTAAAAACATTAACTAGCATATTCAAATAAATAAAGTACTACTGACCTCATCAATAAGAAGTCTCCGTCGCCAGCAACATCATTGTCTTGCCCGCAAAATACATAGCAAATACAAAGCCAATACATTGCAATTACATTCAGATATCAATTAACCCCTTAAACACACACATGATGAACCAATATACAAATAAATGTAGAAGGGTTATCAAAACCATACTGTACTACAAATAACACTTCTCCATACAGACACACTACATTACAATGAATTTCCTTTAATAATCCTAACTGATCTTACAATCTAAATCATCAAATGGCAATGAAACACCTCACATTCCAATCAATACATTGCATTTACATTGTATAAATGATGCATAAAATCTATGCACCATATACATTCTGCAAATGAATGTTAACAATATCATTGCAAGCAAAATACAAATACCTCCAAACAAGTAAACTATTTTAACCAATCAAGTAAACAAAAATCAATTAGCAATCATTATTTACATCCCTAAACAATTGGCAGTCCATCCCGAACAATGAAACAATTAACTAATTCACGCCTGGAGCAGAACAATTTAGCATGTGAGAAAATATAAGTACCAACCAGAATACAAACTTTAAAACCAAGGCTAACCCTGAACACCATACTATATCAACAATTACATCTATCTAATTTTAAAATACTTTAAACACACAATAAAGCACAGCAGCATAGACAAATTAATTTAAAACACATCAAATTAAGCTTTTAAAACAACATCATTTCTTACCCTGTATGTATATATCTCTCTAGACATATATACATACATACATACAGTGGCAAGAAATGATATACCACAAAACAAAAATACACATGTTAAGAAAGCTTTTAAAAAAATTAACAAGTTAAATAAAATACATTTCTTTAGTTCACTTACCATTACTTGGCCCCACCGACTCCCGTTGCGCAGCTTACTCATGAACCAATCAACCAGGCACAGGAACCCATAAAATAATAAACCATAAAAAAATAAACATTAAACTAAAAATCCAAATCAATCCACGGGTCTTCTATTTGTAATCCATCTTCATCTGTATTCTTCTTTCTTCTATCTTCTTCCGGGGGGGGTCTTCTTCCCGCCTGGGTTATGGGCTTCTCACATCAATTGATATGCGGTTAACCGAGTTCCCACGTCAATTGACCAAGTTCCCACGGCAATTTCCGGCCGCCTTTCAAGTTACGCTACTAACCGGGACGGGATACATTGGATCCGAGAACCACTTGAGACTGAAAACCGCAACCCTTTGATTCAATTGACCTTGCGGTTGCAATTTCCAGCTTCAGTAAGGAATAGCTATATTCCTCAACGGAACAGAGAGACCGCGCCACGCTTCTCCAATTAACTTGCGGTTTTGCTCGCGTAGCTGCATCTTGTGTCCCAAAACCAGTAATGCAGGTATACAATGCAATACATTGTGCCTATGCAATCCTGCAAAATGGGGACATTAAGGTACAGAGGGGGAAATAGTACATGTGTAGTGTATATAAAATTAACGCCTTCATCCCCAAAGCATACTGACTTTATTAATGAGCTGATTACCCCCATTTCCGTTACCTGGGCGTAGGGCATCTCAAGCGTGAACCAGATAAGGATGAGGCTATAGTGCAGTGGCCAGTCCCCAGGACTAAGAAACAGGTTATGCCTTTTCCATGCACCGCTGGGTACTATAGGAAGTTTGTCCCACCGTACAGCCTCGTGGCTAAACCCTTGACAGTTCTGACTCAGAAGTGACTCCCAGTTCTGGCATTTTTGAAGGCGCTTACAATCAAGTCAGTGATTATATCACACCTGTGCTGATTATCCGACACCCTATATCAGTTCTGTGTTGCTCCTGACGGATCACTCTTTGCAAAGAGCTTTGGCGTGAAACGCGTTAGAGGATCCGTCAGGACTCTACCGTGATGCTTTTTTATCAATACATTTTTCAACTGGTCATATTGTCTAGCACTTGATCTTCCACACTCTGGATTTCCACGCAAGTGACATTCACACTATGTTACACAATTAAACTTGAAAATGCACTTACTGGAATGAAGTCAAACAAAATAAAATGTTCCCAAAACGGAAAGTTGTAAAACAAAGTCTGTAGGAAAAATTTCCCAGGAGCTGGAGTTGCTCACAAAAAAAGCCTGAAACAGTCCTCGGTCAGCAGCGAAATTTGCCACTGCTGTTTACTCCACCGGATCTGCTTCTTTTGTTCTGTCTCCATAGTATTGGTTCTTGGAATCTCAGCTCTTACGAAGTTTGTGATGAAACTTTAAAATCTTGAAGATTAGATGAAATCTTAGTTGAATCTTGTTACCTTGGATGAATCTGATCCCGGCCGGCTGCACAGGTTTTTATAGGGTGTGGCTCAGTGAGTAAAAGACACTGACTGGCACTGAGAGTTTGAAGCAGGGGAGCTTGGTTCAATTCCCGGTGTCGGCTCCTTGTGACCTTGGGCAACCCATATCCTGGAATAGTAAGAAACACACATGCAGTTTTTTTCACAAAAACAGTGTTTCTGCCATGATTGGGTTGCAGAGCTGACAATTCAGAATTCCCCAATATGGCTCAGGGGCACCCAGACGGGCATAATACCTTTATTATTGTTCAATATGTATAGAAAGTGGGTGCTCCAAAGATGGTGACATTTTCACGCGATAACCTCCATCATTAAAATGTAGGGCTCCTACAATAGACTATAGTACAGAGTGGGTATATAGTGATGTGTGATCTGTGAGTGACCAGTAAAAATGCACAATAACTTCTCCTGAAGGAAACAATCAATAATGCTGGATATCACCTTGATGTAACCTCATTGGAGGAAATCTATGTGGCGATGGGAGGGTTAATCAGGCCTAAATAAAGGTATTATACCCGGCTGATTAACCCCAACTCGCATTTGGAAGGAAGGGGTTTAAAGTATTTGCACAGATGTATTTGCCCTGTCCAAGCATTCTTAACCCCAGTTTGCAGGCTATTCCCTGCTGCTGTAATAGAAATACATGTAAACTGTGCTATCTGATTTTCAGGCAAAGGATGGCGTGGTGAGCGGCAAAGCCAGCGCTGAGTATGGGAGGTCTTCTGTATAGTACGGGTATCCATTTCAAGCTCTCGACTCCGTAACCGCAAGTCAAGTTGTATAAGTAACTTGCAGTTAGACTTGAGGTGCTTTACTGATACAATGTATCCGTACCTTGTTAGCTCGCAGAACTTGAAAGGCAGTAAGTCAATGCCCGTGAGAAGTAGGTCATTTGATGTGGGAACTGGGTGAACTTGAGTTCCCGCAAGAAAACATTTCAATGAAGCGGGCTAACTCGCGAACGGAGGCACCCAGACACACCTGATTTTTGGTGTGCAAGTGTAAATAAATAAACACTCACATACATACTGTATAAAAATTACAGTTGTGGTACACCCAGAACATGATGTTCTAATAAAGTGTGTAATTCTGTAAATTTACAATGTACAGGCAGGAAAGGTTTTCTGTAAGCCCAGGAAGAGATACTTTAGCATGTAAATATGCTAAGGGTGCATGAGCTGAGGGTAATTTTCTTCCTGCATTTCAAAGAGGTCCCACTAAGTGGGAGCCTCTAAGTCTAGGGAATATGCAGGGATGAAAAGCCTGAGAGATCCAAGGTGTGAAAATGGCCGGGATGGTTCGGAGTGCTAGATGAGCCATTCACACCTTGGAGCCAAACCCCAGACCCAGGGTCACCAGGAAAGGGGTGTATTCCAGGTATGCTAAATCGCATGGGTGTCAAGTGAGCACATGAACTTTGCAGCCCGGAAAGCCTTTTTTGACACTTTTACAAACTACGGGCAAATCAGGGATTGGTGGGTTAAATGTTCCCACGGAGGGGATTGGGTATACATTTTAAGGATAAGCTAATGACCCCTATAACTGTGTCCACCGGACTATCCCCAGTGTTATTCAGATGTGATGCATGATGTGACTACGCTCTACACAGTATTTCGTTCAAGTACAGCGTTAGTGGTTTCAGGACACAAGAGGTTAATAACATCGCAACCAAAGATTTACGCCAAACTCCGGAATTCGTTAGTCCTGGTAACTCTCGAAGAAGTCCTAAGTACTTCTATGAAATTCTTTTATTTGGCGGAGTTATTAGAACGGCAACTTGCGATCTAGCCAACTGGACTTTAAACAGATACTGCATTTCTCGCGCTTTCTTGCAAAGGATAATTTATTTTGTTTCCCCATCCCAGAAAGTGTTGTATTAAGTGTATTCTGAAGCTGTTGTGTGTTTGCCTAGCATTTGTAGAAAAAAAGAAGAAAGCAGTGCACTGCCAGGGAGTCAGGTGGTATAAAAATAAAATTCTATTTACTCAGCACAGATACAAAACATCACTGCTAGTCCTAGTTTGAATGGGACTGCCAGGGACCCCCACTGTGTTAATCCAATGGGCCAGTAGTCTGTCTGCCGAAATGTCACTAAAATGTTGCAGCATGAACCCAGCATGTACCCAGCATGTACCTGCGTCTTGTTGGTAATTGCCCCAGATTTTCCAAGGCAAGTTTTAGAATACTCGTTGGCGCACCTGTACACTGGTAGGGCGCAGGGATATAGGTAGTGGCCGGGGGCTAGGCTACATACTGTAGTGCCGATGAGTATTTTAAAGCAAACCTGGGGCAATCCCCAACAAGACCCAGGTACATGCTGGGTACATGCTGGGTACAAGCTGGGTACATGCTGCAACATTTCAGTTACATTTCTGCAGACAGACTCATCAGATCATCAGACATCATATTAACAGCAGGGTCCCTGGCAGTCCCATTCAACTGAGTCGATCCTGTGGGCCATTACTCTCTGCAGAAATGCCACTGAAATGTTTGCAGCATGTACCCAGCTTGTACCCAGCATGTATCCAGCATGCACCCAGCATGTACCCAGCATGTACCTGGTGATAGCCTCAGATTTTCCAAGGCAAGTTTTAGAATACTCGTCGGCGCACCTGTATAGAATAAACCCTTTAATATGAAGTGACAACATATTTAAACATATTTCCTCCACAGATCAGCTATGGTTCAATGGATTCAAGTTTTAATGACCGTCTGCAGTTTCCAAACCTCTATCGTACAGTCCCCAATGAGCATTATCAGCAGCAAGCTATTGTCCAATTACTGCAACACTTTGGTTGGACTTGGGTTGGGATCTTGACATCAGATGACGACAGCAGCCAAAGGGGAAGCCAAGAACTAAAGGACCTGATAATCAGCAGTGGAATCTGTGTGGAATTTTTACAGATATATAATACAGAGCTAGAACGTTTAAAACAAGAAAGTGTGCAGGCTGTGGGAATGTCTTCTGCAAAAGTCGTGATAATTTATAGTTCCAATAATATTTTTGATAACTTTATATTAGAATATTCTCTTCGGCAACAGCAAAATAAAATTTGGATTGTCACAGCGACCGTGTCATATTTTGAGAAATTTAAAATTGATGCATTTCTCCCTATGCTAAATGGTGCTTTATCCCTTTCAGTTCGTAACGGCGACATTTCTGGACTTAAAGATTTTCTCCACAGTGCAAATATGTATAAATATCCGGGCGACCCTGTAATTAAAGAGTTATGGATGAATTATTTTGGATGTTTGCCGTACATACCTGGCTCTAAAGGAATATTTATACTACGTCCCTGCACTGAGAATAAAACATTACAGTCCCTTCCTCCCTTTATATATGATGTGCACAACTTCAGATATACCTACAGTATTTACACAGCCGTATACATGCTGGCTCATGCTCTGCATGACATGTTTCAGCACAGATTGTCCCTTCCTCTGAATAGATATAAGGACAACAGCAAGCTGGACATACAGCCATGGAAGGTACAACAAATGATTGTCGACTTATTTCTCTATTTTCAAAAATGTTGAATCCCCCCTTCCTCTCTTGGGTTGACTCCCCCCCCCTCTCTTGGGTTGAATCCCCGGCCCCCCTCTCTTTGGTTGAATACCCCCCCTCCCTCTCTTGGGTTGAATGTTCCTTGTTGGAACTATGTACCAGAATGAGACAGTAGGCCGCGGCTGTGTCTCTGAAGGACGGACCCTGCACCTCAGCCGCTGGACACCCAGCCACCACGCGCTTCTACGCTAGAGTAAAGGATTTAACAATTAGGGTAGGGGTTAACTTTAGGGGTTTCGGAGATTTGTAACCCTGCAGTGAGGCCACTCTGCTAGAGGCACAAGCACGTACCTAACGTTTTCTAATCGATTTCAGCCCTTTTATATATCGTGCCCTTTCTGGGCCCTGGATGGGGGTAACGCCACATTTAGGGAATACAGGCTTTAACGCTATGTTATTTAAAGCTAATGCAAGGTCTTACTCAGCATACTGTAGCGTTAAGCCTATGCTAATGAGAGTTACAATGGCAGGTGTTTTTGCATATAATTAGGTATGTGGATACACATTAATCTATTACTGATTTTTCTAATAATGTGCTATTATAAGTTTTGAGTTAACAGAGCTCTGTGGATTTGTTATTCCTGGTTAGTTTAGGTTATCTGCCCCTTTTGTAGTGGCAATTACATACATAGACAAGAAAGACCTTACACCAGCCTGCGGTAAGTGATACAGATCGAGAAATCTTATAGTGGCCGATTAATATTGTCCGGTATTGCAGTTTAATGTATTGTATTGTATTTTATTGTATGTCTTTATTTATATAGCGCCATTAATGTACATAGCGCTTCACAGTAGTAATACATGTGGTAATCAAATAATTAACAGATCATATAAATAACAGATCATGGGAATAAGTGCTTCAGACAAAAAAGTAACATTGAAGAAGAGGAGTCCCTGCCCCGAGGAGCTTACAGTCTAATTGTTAGGTAGGGAGAACGTACAGAGACTGTAGGAGGGAGTTCTGGTAAGTGCGTCTGCAGGGGGCCAAGCTTTACACTGGCGACACACTTTATTCGAGCTCGGCTAGTCCCACGAATTCGGGTATACCCGGGTGTATTGAGGTTTGTGACTGTTTTCTGCCCGAGTGCATTGGGTTATTTTTTAGGCAGGGATTGAAGCATTTTATTCCCAATGGCTGCAATACTGCACAGTATATATATATATTCTGCATTACAATTCATGAATTTATGCCATCTGGTAGACACGCGAAGCATTGCAGCCTATTAAATCCTAATCATTATCATTTAACAGATCAGCCGCCTGTCAGCCAGGCATGAACCCAGGCTGGGAAGGCAAACGCAACGGGGCTTGTCAGAGGTGAGGAGCGGCGCATTCCAGGTATCTGCCAGGTACATACTGGGTATTTGCTCGAATAAAGTGTGTCGGTGCAGTATGTATCATGTGTTCAGAATATTCACAGTGCTATTCATATGCTTCTTTAAGCAAGTGTGTCTTAAGGTGGGTCTTAAAGGTGGATAGAGAGGGTGCTAGTCAGGTACTGAGGGGAAGGGCATTCCAGAGGTGTGGGTCAGTCAGTGAAAAAGGTTTAAGGCGGGAGAGGGCTTTAGATACAAAGGGGGTAGAAAGAAGACATCCTTGAGAAGAACGCAAGAGTCGGGATGGTGCATAATGAGAAATTAGGGCTGAGATGTAAGGAGGGGCAGAAGCGTGTAACGCTTTAAAAGTGAGTAGAAGAATGGAGTGTGAGATGCGGGATTTGATCGGAAGCCAGGAGAGGGATTTCATGAGGGGAGATGCTGAGACAGATCTAGGAAAGAGTAGAGTGATTCTGGCAGCAGCGTTTAGGATAGAGTGTAGGGGAGAAAGGTGAGAGACAGGAAGGCCGGACAGCAGGAGGTTACAGTAATCAAGACAGGAGAGAATGAGGGCCTGAGTGAGAGTTTTAGCAGTCGAGCAACAGAAGAGAGGACCTATCTTTGTTATATTGCGGAGGAAAAAGCGACAGGTTTTATAAATGTTTTGAATGTGAGGGGCGAATGTGAGAGAGAAGTCGAGTGTGACCCCTAGGCAGCGTGCTTGGGCTACTGGGTGAATGATCGTAGTTCCAACACTAATGTGGTAGGTGGTTGTAAGGGCCAGGTTTGGGAGGAAATATGAGGAGCTCTGTTTTAGCCATGTTGAGTTTAAGGCGACGGAGGGCCATCTAGGATGATAAAGAAGAGACATTCAGAAACTTTGGTTTGTACAGCAGGTGTAAGGTCAGGTGTTGAAAAATATGTTTGTGTGTCATCAGCATAGAGGTGATAATTAAACCCAAAAGATATTATTAGGTCACCTAGAGAGAGTGTGTACAGAGAAAAGAGAAGAGGTCCCAGGACAGAGCCCTGGGGGACCCCTACAGATCAATAGAGGAGGAGGAGGTGTTAGCAGAAGAGACACAAAGTACGATGGGAGAGGTAGGATGAGATCCAGGAAAGAGATTTGTTCCGAATACCAAGAGTATGGAGTATGTGAAGGAGAAGATGATGGTCCACGGTGTCAAATGCTGCAGAGAGGTCGAGTAATATGAGCAGAGTGTAATGACCTCTGTATTTGGCAGCATGGAGGTCGGCAGTTATTTTAGTGAGGGCTGTTTCCATGGAGTGAGCAGAGCGGAAGCCAGATTGTAGAGGGTCTAGGAGAGAATAGGTGTTGAGAAAATGGAGCAAGCGAGAGAATACAAGACGTTCAAGGAGTTAAGAGGCAAAAGGCAGGAGGGAGACAGGTCGATAGTTAGAAAGACAGGTAGGGTCAAGCTCGCTGTTTTTGAGTAATGATATGACTGTTGCATGTTTGAAGGAGGATGGAAAGGTTCCAGAGCAGAGGGAGGAGTTAAAAATGTGTGTGAGCGTAGGGATTATAGTAGGAGCAAGAGGTTTTAGGAGATGGGAGGGAATGGGTTCAAGAGGGCAAGTGGTAGAGGGAGAAGAGGCGATCAACAGCGATACAGCCTCCTCTGAGACAGTGGAAAAAGAGTCAAGGAATGCAGGAGGGGAGTTAGGAAGAGGTGTAGGATGGGAGGAAGAAACAGAGGGGATGTTCTGACGTATGGATTCCACCTTTTCCTTAAAATAGTCAGCAAAGTCCTGAGCGGAGATGGAGGAAGGAGAGGCAGCTCAGGGTGGTTTGAGTAGAGTATCAAAGACAGAGAACAGTTGGCGTGGGTTAGACTTGTGCATGTTGATTAGTGAAGAAAAGTAGGCTTGTTTACCTTGCGATAGGGCAGAGTTGAAACAGGATAGCATAAATTTGTAGTGAAGGAAGTCTGCGAGAGTATGAGATTTCCTCCAGAGGCATTCAGAGGAATGAGTGGAGGAATGCAGCATGCGCGTGTGGGAATTTATCCAGGGTCTAGGGTTAGAAGGGCGAGTGCGGCAGAGAGAAAGCGGGGCATGTAGATCAAGGGAGGAGGACAAGGCAGAGTTGTAGTTCCTAACCAGGTTGTCAGGGTCTGTAGCAGAGCTGAGAGAGGAGAGAGAGGAGCGTAAAGTGGACACAAAGTCAGGTAAGTGAATAGAGCGCAGGTTTCTCCAGAACGGGGGGGTATATGGAGGTGGAGAATGGAGAAGCGAGATAGAGAGAATGAGATGAGGTGATGGTCAGAGAGAGGAAAAGGGGAAATGGAGAAATCAGAGAGAGAAGTTTTTAGTGAAAACCAGGTCTAAGTAGTGGCCATCCTTGTGGGTGCTGGCTGCAGTCCACTGTTGAAGGCCGAAAGAAGAGGTTAAAGAAAGAAAGCGGGAAGCCCAAGGGAGAGAGGGGTCATCAATGTGGCAATTGAAGTCCCCAATGAGAAGAACAGGGGAGTATGAGAAGAGGAAAAAAGAGAGCCAGGATTCAAAGTGAGAGAGGAAGGCAGAAGGGAGATGAATAGAGGTAGGTGGGCGATAGATGACCGCCACATGGACAGGGAGAGGAGAGAAAATCTGGACAGTGTGAGCCTCAAAGGAGGGAAAAGCAAGAGATGGAGGAATAGGAAGGGTTTGGTAATGGCAGAGTGAGGAGAGCAGGAGCCCCATGCCTCCACCCCTGCCATCAGTGCGCAGAGTGTGGGAGAAGGAAAGGCAACATAGGAGAGGGCAGCTTCCAGAGCAGAGTCAGACTGAGTGAGCCAGGTCTCAGTTATCTATATATATGTCTCAAATAATGTTTGTGTGTGTATGTGTGCTGGACAGCTCATTGGCCTGCGGGCCAGTCAGGGAGAAGAGACACACATGCACACTCTCCTTACACCATGACCGCGTGTGCCTCTGACCAACACCGCACACCATGAGCACACACACACACACACACACACAGTGTGTGTGTGTGTGTGTGTGGTGGGAAGGACGACAGTGTGTGTGTGTGGGGGGGACGACGACAGTGTGTGTGTGTGGGGGGGGCAGTGTGTGTGTGTGTGGGGGGGGACAGTGTGTGGGGGGACAGTATGTGTGGGGGACCCTGTGTGTGTGTTTAGAACACTGTAGGGGGGGAATGGAGCTGCACGGGAGGGGGAACACAAACAGAGAAGGGGGAGCGGAGGAACAGACAGGGGGAGTGGAGAGAGAGGGGGGTGTGGGAAATTGTACTCCCTGGCAACGCCGGGTCTCTCAGCTAGTAGCAAATAAGAGCAGAGAGAGAAAAAAGTCATGTACAGAGAGGAACTTGTTAGAAAGGGAGCGAGCATGCCAAAGGGCACAGGAGAAAGGGAGAGAGGAGGGAGGGTGGCAGGGGATGGCTATGAGGTTGGAGGAGTTGACACCAGAGGGAGTAGATTTTGCAATTGGCAGGCGAGGAAGAGCGCATGTAGGAATAGGGCAGGAACCAGGATTGGGAGAGATATCCCCAGAAGCAAGGAGGAGAAGCATAGATAGAAAGAGAATGTATGAGGATGATTTGTAAGGGTGTTTTTTAGTGCAGGGGATATAGCTGTGTGGTGTCAGAGGGCGCAGGTAAGAAAGGAGTTCATGTGAACAGAGAAGTGGTGAAGAAAGGAGAGATGGAGATATATGAATAGAGTTAGAGACATAATGAGGCTGGTAAAAAGAAGTGGATAATTTGAGAAGAAGTGAAGTCACAGCAAATATAAATGGTAAAGGCAGCATCACAGCAGTAATGATGCAGTCTGGTATAGATGATATCCTCCTTTCCAGCGTTGTTCAAATGCAGGAATCAGGGCCAGTTGGGGGTGTCCACTTCTTCACTACTTTTGAACTTCCTATTAAACTTCAGTTGTTCAGTAGTCCTGCCACTTATAATGTGCCACTTGGAGATGTGCTGCATAGTGAATACAGAAGCAGTGAATAATTACTGTTCTGCATGTTCTTTTGCATACATTGCATTATGCATATTTCTGACACATTGTCTCAATAAAAAGTACGTTCTCACTGCCTAAGCGCTGGCGATATAGTATTAGTGATTAGACCGATAAATAAAATCTGATAGTAGCATGTTTTACATTTTTCAACCTTGAGTGAATTTGCCTCTATGTTTTCCTTAAGCTTACAGTATGGTCTTAGCTGATATGAAACTACTATGAACAATCTTTATTATCATTACATTTTGTGAAGCGATTTGCAAGGTTTGTATCTATATATACTACGTTTGTGTGTGTGTGTGTGTGTGTGTGTGTGTGTGTGTGTGTGTGTGTGTGTGTGTGTGTGTGTGTGTGTGTTTGTGTACTGTACATTAAAGAGAAAGTATTACTGTCTACTTTATAGTAAATGTAATATAGTTATCTGATTTGAGTTTACAGATACTGAAATGTAATGCAAAATATAATTTAAGGATAAAACTGAAGTTATATGCAGTAACTCTAATGTGCCTTTTCATTAGCTGAACAGTAACCTGAAACATGTTCATTTTACACCTTCTTCTGGAGAGGAGATTGTCTTTACTAAGGACGGGGATGTTCCTGGACTTTATGACATTATAAACTGGATCACTACCTCTGACCCTACTGTGACTGGTATCAAAGTTGGAAGCTTCAACTCCTCAGCACCTGTCGGTCAGCAACTCACTATCACCGATAATGACATTCAATGGAACCCAAATGTTACTCTGGTAAGAAGGGAGGCAAAGGTGACATTCTCAGAGGAAAGAAGATACTCAGCATGTTAAGTTATCACATTGTGTATGCCACTTACACTAAAAAAGGAAGAGACATGAAAGAGAGAATGAAAACCTTTATATGTAGGAATTGAAGTAGAAGGTGTTACATATAGAGAGATATTCTTTGTCTTTATGAGACCAGAAGAATAAGGAACATTATGTTATCTTTTGTTTCCTGTAACCTATTCTGTTCCTTATATTGGAGCCGGATGTCCAGTCTCCGAACTCTCCATTGTAAACACTGTACACTGAAGGTTACCTGTTAAATCAAATAAAATGTCAACCATTGTTGCAAATTCCAAATGAATACAATTTATCCCCATCAATGCTTCATTAACTACTACAGTAAAAAAAAGGATTGAGATTAGAACACACATTTAGGGTAAGAATTCCCAGCAACACCTATTGTTTTTCTTGTTTTAACCATCAATATGTTATTACTGAAGGTCACATACACATCAATCTATAACATTGTAGTGGGAGCTTAAGTAATACTTTACAATTAGAAATATGTATACAAACCAAAATTGGAGATACCATCATCCTAAATATGTTTTTATTTCTCTTGTTGACATGTAGGCAGGAAAATACCAGCCATCTAACTATCACCCTGTCTCTCTCCTGCCTTTTGCCTCTAAAATTCATAAATGTCTTCCTATATACTGTATGTTCTTTCCTTAGCTTCTATACTTTCCTAAAACTTCTACAATCAGATTTGCACACTGCTCACTCAACTGAAACAGCACTCACCAAAGTAGCAAATAGTATCCCCCTTGCTGAATCCTAAGGACATTACTCATTCTTCTTGACCTGGCTCATGACATTGTTACTATTAACTACCACCCATCCTCCCCAGGGCCACAGACAGCTTTCCCAGGGCCAAGGACTAAAATTTCCACCAGGGCCCCCACCCACATGTCGGTGCACTTGCAAGAACCCCCCCCCCCCTGTTTTCTCTAACACTCCCCCCCTTCTCAAACTTACCTCCTCACTTTCTCCACCCATCACCCTTTTCCTCCCCCCCATATTATAATATATATTATATAATATATATTATAATAAAAATGTTTACATATATATATATATATATAGTCGAGTCCCCTACCTTGCTCTGGTGCAGGGAACTTGCCAGTTGCTCTTTGGGACCCCGCACAATCTGAGGGAACACGGTGGTCATTCCGGAGCTCGGCACTTGTGCAGTGGCAATCAGCGCAGCAGCCATCTTAAATTGCCTTGAAGGGCTTTGCAGGACTACAAGTCCCAGAAGGATGCAATGGTAAAGGTGTTAACCAGGCTCACTAATAAATGTTAAGCCCACTTGGTTACCCCTGAACCATGTTAAGGTCGTAGAGTGTCAGCTCTTAGACCCAGATGTCGGAAATGCATTGCAGAGACTGTGTGCAAATTATGCAACATTAAAGATGTTTGTGTGTTTTGCCTTTCTCGTTGTGAGGAATCGCCATCCTGGCGGTCATGGACCGTCTCCTCACCTCACTGGTCCTTCGGCAACAAACACTCAAAATGCACATTCGTCTGGTCCTGTGACGCACACGCGTGCGGACCTTGCGCGGTCTGATCCGGTATTTGCGGACCCTGGCACCACCCCTCGCTCTGATGCATGACGCGGGCGCTCATCCAGCCTTCCCACTGTTGTGCGGTTTAAGCCCCGCCCTCGCTCTGTTGATCAACAGAACCAACTTGGCAGTAATGCGAGCTCCAAGCTCCGCCCCCGCTCTGACATCAAGCGGAACCGGATTGGGAGTATCGCGCATTCTAAGACCTGCCATCTAACCTCTGTGACATGCGCGGGTCGCAATCAATCTCACCCTGATCAGGCTGCATCCTACGGCACACCTGTGTGCACCAGCAGCCTATGGGATTTCACTTCCTGGTTCTGCCATGGATTGCCATTGGTGGGTCCTCCTATATATACCCTTCACTTGCATCTTACCTTTGCTGAGCATAGTCTAGTGTGGCACCGTGCCTTGCTGCATCCTGTTCCTGAGACCCTGCCTTGCCTTGTCTGCCTGTTTAACCTCTTGTTGTCTGAAACCTGCTAGTTCTTGGACTCCGCTTCTCTCCACTCCTGATCCGGCGTGCATGACCATTCTCCAGTCTCCAGTCCTGACCTTTGCTAAGTACTCTGACGATCCGACTATCTCCAATCTTGAACCTGGCTACGCACCCCGACGATCCGCAACTCTCCTCTCCTGAACTTGGCAAGTACCCAACTACTCTTCCATCTCCAATTCTGACCTGGCTTAAACCACTACACTACATCCTAGGCCAGCCCGCGTGGCGGTGGGTTGGCGTTTCTCAATTCCCTACCTCAGCACCGCGGTCGCGCTTCGTTTGTGATGAGCTACGCGTTACACTTGAGGTGCTTGGACCAGGAGATTCCTAGGCTGTAAGCTTCAGGATGGGTTTTCCAGGGAAAGTCTTTACAGAATGTGTCTATTTATCGGGGTTCCCAAGTTACAGGATACCCCAAAAGATGTATCTGGGAATCAAGTAAGAATCTCTGATACATACATGGTGCAGTATTCCTAAATCCAGTGTGGAATGGAACGGGGACAACTCACTGGTGCAGTATTCCTAGATTTTGCAAAGGCTTTTGACACAGTTGATCATGCTATCCTGCTTAACAAACTCCAGAGCTCTGGAATAGGGAAGCATGCTTTAAACTGGTTTCAGTCCTACCTATCAGGAAGATCCCAACATGTGTCCATCTCAGGCTCTAACTCGAACCCCCTGGACATCACCTGTGGTGTCCCGCAAGGCACTGTTCTGGGGCCCCAACTCTTCTCAGTGTTCATTAATGATCTTCCCACAGCTTGTAAGGAAGCCTCAATACACATGTATGCAGACGACACAATCCTATATGCACACAGCCATAGCCTCTCTGACCTTCAACACATACTTCAGTCTGACTTTTTGAGACTCGAAAACTGGATTTCCCAAAACAAACTGTTTTTAAACACTGAAAAGACTGTAACAATGGTATTTGGGACCAAGACTAAATTTTTAAAGCTTCCAGCGACTGAGCTCCTGATTAGAATCAACGCTAACACCACCCTTACCCCTGTCACTAGTTTTAAATATCTGGGCTTATGGTTTGACTCCCACTTAACATTCGGAATGCACATTGATACCCTGACAACCAAGATTTATGCCAAACTAGGGGTACTTTACAGGAACAAATCCTCCCTAAGTCTCCTGGTCAGAAAGCGTATCGCACAGCAGATGCTAATGCCAATTATTGACTATGGAGACAAAGTATATGGCTCGGCATCTCAAACGCACCTTAGCAAACTTGACACCCTCTACAATTCAATTTGTCGTTTGGTTCTCCAATGCAACTACAACACACATCACTGCGAAATGCTCAAAGAACTAGATTGGTCATCACTAGAGTCTAGGCGCAAAGTTCACCTTTCCTGTCTTGCCTTTAAATTCTTTATGGGCAAGCTACCCAGCTATCTGAGCAAGCTCCTCACCCCTATCACTTGCAGCACTTATCACCTGAGATCAGACTCCAAAAGACTATTCATGGTCCCAAGGCTCAACAAAGTATCCGGACGTTCCTCCTTCTCCTACCGTGCACCCCAAAACTGGAACAACCTACCAGAGACTCTCACATCCACCACCAGTTTAAGTTCTTTCAAATCTAAGGCTGTCTCACATTTTAATCTGGTCTGTAACTGTTTCATACGCCAATAATATATATTTTCTTTAACTGTGCACACAATGTCTTGTATAAAATGTATACCCTGTTCATTTATGTAACTGTATTTGTAACCATGTATTATTTGTCTTACTCTGTGCCCAGGACATACTTGAAAACGAGAGGTAACTCTCAATGTATTACTTCCTGGTAAAATATGTTAGAAATAAATAAATAAATAAACATCAACGCACATTGCTCTGGGCAAACTCCGACCCTGAAAACGTTTTTGCGACTCACCGCCAGGATTTCTGCTGCAGCATAATCCAGACAAAGTAAATGGGGCAGGAAGGGTTTAATGCATATCTGCAATATACAGGGGGGTCTCTAGTGTAAGGGGTTATACCCAGATACATGCCCAGGTACACTGAACCTATTATAGGGGTTCAGGGGATGCTCCAGCTATATGATAAAGGTGTGAGTGTTTTTTGTGTGTAAAAAATGTAAAAGTCATTTCTAGAATGTATGAAAAAAAGGGGTTAACCGGCGCCAAAGAGGGTAAATACCAGTCCTGTTGTGACAGTCCAAATACAGTCCTTGGGATGATGAATAGTGATGATTCTCACCTCAGCAGTGCATATGTGAAAAAAGAGAGAAAAGAGAAAGAAAAATAATAATGCAGTAAATCAACACAGGGGGGGAGGGGGGGGGAATACACAGATACTAACAAAAAAACAACAAACAAGACATACAAACATAAAACACTAGCACGGCCTAAATATTAATAAAAAGCATATTTATTGGTGTGGAAATGTGCATAAACCGCATCCGGAGGGGAAAAATTGCAACCCTACTCACAAAATGCTGGAAAGGTACAGGCAGATCTGCTGTATGCAGCTGGGCTCTCAAGATGGCGACCGGAGCACTTGTGCTGGCGTCCACACGTGACTAGGAAGCCAGGCAGATGACTCAGATGACGAGGCCTCTGGGCGGACGTGACGTCACCCCCGTTGTGTGTTCTCCACCGGCTCACAGGACTCCAGTCCTCCAGTCCTCATCAACAGCCGCAATATCGCCGTACCTCGGTTCAAAACACTTGTTGGAGACTGCAGAGTTTCTCCTTTGGAACTGCAGACTTCACCACACTGAAACACTCTAAAAACTTGAAACTTCCCGACGCGTTTCGTACGCATGCGCGTACTTCTTCAAGGGAAGTACGCGCATGCGTACGAAACGCGTCGGGAAGTTTCAAGTTTTTAGAGTGTTTCAGTGTGGTGAAGTCTGCAGTTCCAAAGGAGAAACTCTGCAGTCTCCAACAAGTGTTTTGAACCGAGGTACGGCGATATTGCGGCTGTTGATGAGGACTGGAGGACTGGAGTCCTGTGAGCCGGTGGAGAACACACAACGGGGGTGACGTCACGTCCGCCCAGAGGCCTCGTCATCTGAGTCATCTGCCTGGCTTCCTAGTCACGTGTGGACGCCAGCACAAGTGCTCCGGTCGCCATCTTGAGAGCCCAGCTGCATACAGCAGATCTGCCTGTACCTTTCCAGCATTTTGTGAGTAGGGTTGCAATTTTACCCCTCCGGATGCGGTTTATGCACATTTCCACACCAATAAATATGCTTTTTATTAATATTTAGGCCGTGCTAGTGTTTTATGTTTGTATGTCTTGTTTGTTGTTTTTTTGTTAGTATCTGTGTATTCCCCCCCCCCCCCCCTGTGTTGATTTACTGCATTATTATTTTTCTTTCTCTCTTTTTTCACATATGCACTGCTGAGGTGAGAATCATCACTATTCATCATCCCAAGGACTGTATTTGGACTGTCACAACAGGACTGGTATTTACCCTCTTTGGCGCCGGTTAACCCCTTTTTTTCATCTGTTTCCCTGACTGGTTGTACCACCAGTCTTTCACCTGGCTGCCTGAACATTCATTCATTAGTATTCCTAGCGCTGTTTTGCACCTATTCTTTTTTTCTGGCATTTCTAGAATGTGTCAAGGATGAGACTAGTGAGTGTAGGCAGTATTGTCATGGGATACAAGGTCTTATTAACACCTTAATACCGGGATTCTGGATTGCACAAAAGGAGGGTAAAATAAATTGTAATTTATTTCCTTTTAAGACAAACACACAATCCTTCACAATTACAATCAATTTACACTTACTGGGATGTGGAACCAAAATATAATGTCCACAGAATAAATAACAGGCAAACAAAGTCTCTAGACACCACTGCGCAGGAGCGGGGTGGTGCGCGAATAGAGCTGTGCGAAAGTCCTTGGCTAGGGGCGCGGAATCCTTATAGGATTAGTTCAGGAATCATTAGTTCAAGCGAAATCTGGAAGAGGGGTGCAATCCTTGGTTACGATGTTTTAACCCCTCACACTCCGGAAATTCGCTGAAGCTGGAACGGACCTTGGTTGAATCTTAAGATGTTTCTTAGCTGAATCTTAGTTGAATCTCTCTCATAAACAGTCTGCAGGCATTCTTATAGGCTTATGACTCCTATCTTTAACCTGTACAGCCAATCCCCCCGTTGGAATAACTTTTCCCACCTATCCCAGACTTGCCAGTAGCTCATAAACCTGGCAGAGGTGGCTTCCCGGTCTGCTAAGGGCATGTGCTAACTTAGCACCTATGCTGCTTAGCATACGGGACCCAACCCCTTACCTAGCGACAGTAAGTTTGGGCATCGGCTACCATTTGTTGCTAGCCAGGATTTTATACCGGTACAGGGTATTTTACTGTATCCCGCCCTCCTTAACACTTTAGGGTCTCTGAGGCTTTCAACTTCAGACTCCTCTAGACATTGGAGCGGCAGCCCAGCAGGGTTCCCTTTGAAGTACGGAGTTGGAAATCTCTCAGCTCATTTATCCCAAACATATGCGCATGTTAATGGATTCACTGCCAGGCTGACAGGAAAGTGTTCCTATCTTCGTATTTTAAAATACCTAAAACAAGGCTTATTATCATATGTGGCTTCTATCTGAGTTGCTTGTCATTATAACATGATGTATGTGTATGATTATCTCTTAGCCCTCTGCATTTCAAAAATTAAAGTGCTAGCTCACTCCTAAAGTAAGTTAGCCCCTTAATTGAATGTGCTCGTTATGTCTTGTATATAATGTATACCCTGCTCATTATGTAACTGTATTTGTAAACATGTATTATTTGTCTTAACTCTGTGCCCAGGACATACTTGAAAACGAGAGGTAACTCTCAATGTATTACTTCCTGGTAAAATATTTTATAAATAAATAAATGTGGTCTGTGATTTGTTGTGTAAATGGTTTGCGGTGAGAAGCCGGCATACAATGTTGCATTGCTTGTCTGAATCAATAACTGCAGAAGCACGTTACCAATTGACCTTAATTGGCTAACGAGACCGCAGGATACATTGTTGCAATCCACCACTTCAACTGGACAAGCCACTTATCCACTTGAGTTTGTGGTTAAGGATTTCCCTGAGCGTTTTGCGGTTTAGGAAGTGATTCAGGGCTACAATGCAGCCGCTCACCGCAGGCACGCTTATTCAATTAACTCTTTCTAAAGCGATATAAGCACCCTCTGCTTAATGGGCACATTCTACACAATACAGTACATATTAACAGGACCACAGCTAGATTCTGAGCTGCAGAACTGACACTCCATTTCTACGATATGACTCAGGGGACATCACAGGTGATATACAGGGAATACATGGCATTACAGTGAATATACAGTTAACCCCTTCACCCCCAGTAAGGCTTAGGAGCATCCAGCCAGGCATAATATCTTTATTATTGGTCTGGTTACCCCTTCACCATCACATGTATATCCCCTTACTTCATCCCTGACACCAGAATAGGGACTTAAACATTTTTATCACACAAGATACAGGACACAGTATATTTTATTAAAGAGTTATGTTGAATAGTTTTATGCACAGATAACCTGTGAGTGAACTGTGGGACTTCCAGGTCCTGGATTCTGAGGTGCACATTCACTGCCAAACTTGGCGCCTCTGGGTCTGTGCAGAGTCCGGACTTGAAAGCCTCAGGGATGCTAAGGTGTTTGACCAGGAGGGATACTGCAGTCATGCTTGAGTGCCCAAGAAGTCATGGCAGGATTCAGAGATTTTGAGTCCAAAACTTTTCTAAGTTCCGCTTTTTGAGAACGTAGCGGTCGAGTCTGGCATTACATGCCGAAATCAGTTCCCGGAGTTTTGTGAGCACCTCCCGGTCATTGGAAAGGGCTCGTACAGAGGTCATTTTCATTTTCATGAATTTCATTTTTTAGGACAAGTTTAATTGTAGCCCCGTTTCCAGTATGTGTGTTAACCCTGTAAAATGTGTTACATTGTGTGTATGTCTTTTCCTGAAATAAATTACAATATATTTTACCTCCTTGCTTTGCTCAATCAAATGATCCTGGTATAAAAAGGTGTTAATAAACCTGTTCTCCCGTGACAAAGGACATGCGAGATGTGAGCGGCCATATTAGATCAAGGATATCCTCTGCGGGACCCTGAGGGATATCCAGTCTAACAGGAGCCGGCAGAGAGGACGGAAATGTCCAGGGTGTCAGTAAGCCCCTGGACTAGGTCATAACTCTGCCTCTAGGCTCCATTTAGGCCCTAAGACACATACAGAGAATTGTTGCAGGGAAGGCCCCAGAAAGGGATTCTGGCCTGTAGTGTTATTGCTGCGACAATGACCAGACGGCCACTTAGCGCACTGCGGCCAATTGTGATCCATACACACAATGGATCAAAATTTGCAATGAAAAACACACTTACTGGGGTCTGGGCTAACGAGGTAAACTTTCCTAGATCTAAATGTTACAAAATTAAGTCTGTATGAGTCCTTTCCAATGACCGGGAGGTTCTCACAAAAGTCCTGGAACTCAATTCGGCATGTAACTGATAGCCTATCACCGATTTGCTGGAAAAATGAAGCCAGGCGGGTACCTGCTAAGGGGCAGGCGCCAACCTGGCACCTCTGACTCTTAGTATATTGAGCCCCCCGCAGTTCCAGGCTCCGCAAAGTCTGGGTTGGGGCAAATGGTGGTCAGATAGCCCCTTTGTGCTATCACGGTGGGGGTACTCGAGTGTAACTCCTGTACTCCGCCTGCCCTAACACCTTGCCATCCCTGAGGCTTTCAAGTCCGATACCACAGGAGACTCAGTGGCACTAAGTCTGGTGGCCATCTGTTCTCTCGGAACCCAGGGACTTGGAAATTCAACAGTTCATACACAGGTTACAAGCATAAATACCTATGAAAACATAACCCTTTAATAACATACACTTTTCCGCTGTATCTTGTGATAAAATGTCTAAGACCCCCTTTATGGTGTTAGGGATAGAATAAGAATATATACTCTCAACTCTTACTAGCATTATCAGTGCCACACTGTAGAAACCTGACTTTACATTTGACACACAAAATAAAAACCTCACAGTTTTATCACATAGCTGGGGCACCCCCTGAACCCCTATGCCCAGGTCAGGGTGACTTGGGCATGAACTGGGCCTCCCCCTTATAATAGGGACCCCTGTACCGTTCTAGGGTTACCCTGCTCCCCTATACCCTTTTTACCTTTCTGGTCTGTGCTAAAGCAGGGAATCTTGGCTGTGAGTTGCAAGAACGTTTCCAGGGTAGTATTTTGACCAGATCACTGTGCTTAATGTATCCGAGAATCTTATCTGATTCTCGGGTACATCTTTGGGGTATCCCGTAATTCGGTTACCCTGCTACATAGCCATAATCTGACAAGACTTTCTCCACAAATCCCACCCTGAGACTCCCAGCCTCGCAATATCCTGGAAAGGCAAAAACACAAAAATATTGTATTGTTGCATAATTTACAAACAGTCACAGTAATGCATCTATGAAAGCCAGGTCCAAGAGCTGACAATCTAGGACCTCAAAACACAGATCTGGGGTAACCAAGTGGGCTTAACATTTATTATTGAGCTTGGTTACCCCCTCACCGTCACAGAGACCCTCTGGCTGGAGCTCACACTACGAGGAGGATCAGGACCCTTTAGGAGAGAGGGGATTTGTGTTAGATCTCCCCCTTCGTGAGACAAGCTCCAACCCACCAAGCCAAGCAGCACCTGGGTACCAGGCAGGTACCCAACGTGGAGAAGAGTTCTCCCACACAGGAAGAGATGGCTGTGAACTGCATGTAAAGGAGTGTCAAAAAAAGCTGATAACTTCCGGGTCACTAAAACGAACACTGGCTGCATAACATATGTGTACTCCCCTTTTTACCTGGCGTCTCCCAGGCTAGGGGTTGCTCGCAAGTTTTCAACTAGCCCAGGATATCGCATTCAGCAACCATCCCGGCTATTTCACACTTTGCGGCTCTTGAGGGTTTCAGCTGCAAACCTTCGCTAGACCCATAGGCGCCGCCTCAACGGGGGATCTATGAAGTTTGAGAAGGAAGTGCCCCCAGCCAATGTATGTGAACGCATTTGGTCACTGGTTACATATCAAAGACAAACAGAAAAAAAGTATCCTGCCTGCACACCAAATTTCAGGTTGCTAACCCTTTCCGTTCCCAAGTTAGGCGTCTTCTTGAACTGGCAGTGCTGGGCTATGGGCTTCTCACGTCAATTGACATGCTGTTAACCGAGTTCCCACGCCAATTGCCGGTTGCCTTTCAAGTTACGCTACTAACCGGGACGGAGATACAGTGTATCCGAGAACCACTTGAGATTGAAAACCGCAACCCTTTGTTTCAATTGACTCTGCAGTTACGATTTCCAGCCTCAGTAATGGATACCTATACCTCTCAATTGAACAAAGAGAACGCTCCACGCTTATCCAATTGACTTGCGGTTTGGCGCTTGCAGCGGCATCTTGTGTCCAAAACCAGTAATGCCGGTATACGATGTAATACATTACTGCAAGCATATACAATCCTGCAAAATGGGGACAACAAGGGACAGAGGGAAAAATACTGTCGCGGCCGAGCTGAGTCTAACACTCACCCGGTCTCGGCCGCGGCAGATATCGGGCGCGCGCCGAGTTGTCCCGCGCGCGCTGGAGCCTCGGAGGATCGGTCCTCCGATCGAGGCATCCCCCACCCCTCTCCGGGTCCACCGGGTCCCTCGGGTCCCCCGAAGCCCCCCACCGCCATCCGTCACAATAGAGCAACCCAGGGCTCCCTTGGGGAGCTCTGGGCACGCGCGCCATGCGCGCACGCTCCCGATGAAGCATGACCGCGCATCGATGACGTGCTGCACGCCGAGGGAAAAAAATGAGAAAAACGGCACTCCACCTGGCTTGCGGCTCCAGCCGCTTTAGACTCAGCTGCGCCGCCACTGTAATACATGTATGGTGCATATAAAATTAACCTCTTCATCCCCAATGCAAAATAGGAGTAACCAGCCGAGCATACTGCCTTTATTAATGGGCTGAATACCCTCAATTTCGTTACAGTCATTGTCATGGTAGACTAGTACTTATCAACAATTTTTATTTTTGGGATTCTCTATTGAACACACAAGGCGGGCAAAATAAATGGTCATTTATTTCCTTGATAGACAAACACACGACAACCTCAGAATACACTTAATAATCACTTACTGGGATGGAGGAAACAAAATAAATTGTCCTTTGAACGTAAGCTGAAGAAACAAAGTCTCTGGGTTACAATCCTTTTGGCAGGGCGCAAATTTCCTGCCCGATAATTCGTCCAATTGTAAAAAGTTTGTTCTGGTTCATTTGGGTTCTTTTCAAGTTCCCCAGCACTAATGAATTCCTGAAGTAGTGGTAAATTCTTGGTTACGATGTTTTTAACCCCTTGCGTTCCGGAACCGCTGCCGCTGTACTTGTACGGGAACTTGAACAACGCTTGAAGAAATCATGAATCACACATGGGATAGCTCGGCAGGCAGGTTTATAGGGTTTACAGTCCTATCCCTAACATGTGTGCCCAAACCCCTCCGTGGGAAAATTTAACCCACCAATCCCTGATTTGCCCGGAGTTTGTAAAACGGGTAAAAAGGGCTTTCCGGTTTGCAAAGCGTATGTGTCTGCCTGACACCTTGGTGGTTTACCATACGGGGGGGTTCACCCCGTACCTGGCGAATCTTAGTCTGGGGTTTGTGTGAATGGCTCATGCTGAGTACCGGGATCTTGCACTCAGCAACATCCCGGCCACTTTCACAATTTGAATCTATGAGGATTTTCAACTCCGGACTTCACTAGACTCCAAGTCTCCCAGTACGGAGAGGAAAATACCCTCAGCTCATTCACCCTTAGCATATTTGCATGCTAAAGGATTTTTTCCGGGCTTGCAGAAAAAGCTTTTCCTGCCTGTACATTTAAAACCAACAGAAAAATACATTTTATTAATAAAGTATGTTCTGCTTGTGCCACTGGAATAAACTTTATATGTGGGTGTATGGTTTCTTTATCATGAGCTGCACTCCTAAAACTAGAGTGCTAGTTCACTCTGTTCTCAAGTTAGCCTACTTAATTGAAAGGGCTATGATGTGAGGTCCATAGTTAACCTAGTTCTCACGGCAATATACTTCCCCCTTTCAAGTTAAGACGCTAACAAGGCAAGGGATACATTTTGACAGAAAGCCACTTCAGTCTAACCGCAAACCACTTATTCAATTGACCATGCGGTTACGAGTTCTAGTGCTTAGAAATGGATACCTATACTTCAAAGCAGCCCTCCCATACACAGCCACGCGTCTTCAATCAGCGCTTGGCTCAGCGCAAACAACGCCATCTTGTGAATGAAAAGCTAATGGCACAGTTTGTATTCATTCCTATTACAACAGTCAAGGAACAGGTTGCAAAATGGGGACAAGAAAGCTGGGGCACGGGCAAATATATCAGGGTGATGCACATACATTTAACCCCTTCACTCCCAAAGCGATTTTGGGTTAATCATCCGTGTATAATGCCTTTATTAATGACCTGATTAACCCCTCCATCACCACAGTCATCCAAAGGGAGTCACATGGTCTTCAACAACCAATCAGATTGGTGATTTAGTTCCCACAATCTGATTGGCTCAAGTACCATGTGATGGCAACCTTTTTTGAATTTTGTGACGTGATGTTAAAGGGAAAGGAAGCACAGCCATTCTGATTGGCTTGCTCTTGTCCCTTTACATGAAGTCACAGAAAAAAATGGGCACATGGATTTAACAGACAATCAGATGGCTGTTGAACCATATACACTATTTAACTATGTAAGATAAAATAAAGACAATTTTGGGTACCTGATCCAGATCTTCATGACGGATGGCATCTTATGGAGTTTGAGGCCTTTGCAGAATGTGAGCTTCCTGATTCCCCGGGAGTCAGATGGCCAATGCTTCTAAAGGTAAGTTAAATATTGAATGTATTTTTTACAGATTTTTCGATTGTATTTTTTTTTTTTTATGTTTTTGATAGCCCGTTGCCTGCCATTGTATTAATTTGTTCTCGGTTTGGGTACAGTGTAATACAGTGATAGCCAATGCTTTTTTGGTAAATTGCTTATTTTCTATAGAGTTTTATTTTTCTGATTTGGCATGATTGTTTGGCTTATATTTTGTGTTGTGTGGCTGACTTTTGTTATGGTTTGCATTGATTAGCATTTTAAAATATTTATTTGTTTGCTTGGCTCTTGGTTTGACTTGATTTGTTGGATAATGGTTTTACTAAATAATTGCTTTGTTGGTTACTGGTTATAATTAATAAATTGTTTTTTTGTTAGTGTTTTTATGTAATTGGTTGGCTAGTGCTTGTATTTATTTCATTTGTTGGCTAGGGTTTTGATTTATTGAATGGGATTGATTAGCTGCTTGTGTATATGTTTGATTACTGTTTATTTTTGGCCTTTATGTATTTTTATTAGGTGCCCATTGAGTGCTATAGTGGCTTATCCTGCAGATATTATATGGGTAATGAGGTACCACTATGCCATTCAATTAGTACAGGGTGAGTATAGTGTGTCCAGGGTGGGTGGTTAGGCCTCCTGCATGGGTAGAGGGGCAGGGTGGATTAACCCCTTAATTACTATAGCGGTTATTACCCGCTAAGGTGATTAAGGGTTTAGGGGCCATTAGATTGTATTTTTGGATTCTACTATCTATTCTTTCTGGCAACGGAGGACATGGACCTGCAGTAAGCTGAAGAAGACACACTTCATATGGGCAGGGATAAGTACAGTGGCGGCCACCCTGAGTCTAAAGTGGCCGCAACCACAGGAATTTTTAAACTCCGTGCAGACGCAGCTTTTTTTTTTTTTTAGCGCCGCAGGCGCTTCCATTGTTCAGCGCCATTAACGCTGAATGGAGAAATGGCCGGCGCGCGGCCGCAACATGCGGCTGGCGTGCAGCCAAGTTCGGCGGCTAAAAAAATAAGCCACGAACAATTGCGTTTAAGCTTTAGATTAAACTTTGCCGCAACAGTAGAACAGTTTTTATTTACTTTATTTATGCTGCATAGTTAATGTTGTGTTTAATAATGGGCAACTAATCTATTATCCATATCTGGGGGAGGGAGATGTATGGAATCGGGGAGCATGTCCCCTTTGGCGTGTTCCCTCCGTACCTCCGGCTGCACACCATTCCGCTGCAATTGATCAGAGAGTGCGTCCCCAGTGTTATGCTTCCTCCTTGCCTCCTGCTCTTACAGTCTCCCACCCACATGGGGCTTTCAAGGATTCCTCGGAGCTTGGCTCCACCCCTCCGCTCGCAATGTGTGGCCGCCCTGCGCGGTGCGCACACATGATGCGCATGCACCTCTCCCCAGCTGCGTAGCAACTCTAATTTCTCTCGCCCCTGTCTCCTGCACCTTGCAGCTAATTGCTGCTTCTCTTCCGTGGAGGCCACACCTTGGCTTCTCCCCTCCTTCCTATTTGTCCACTGCTCCTATATATGCTCAGCTAGCACTCTCATTCTATGGCGTAGTACTTTGTTGCCTTGTGTTCCGACGTCCCTGCCTTGCCTTTTTCCTGTGTACTACTAACCTTGTTGCTTGCTTTCCTGTGCACCAACCCAACTTCACTTTAGGACCTCTCTCTGGATTATTGACCCTGGCTTGCCTCAGACCATCCGCACTTCTCCATCCCTGACCACAGCTATCGGACTACTACCTTCCTACTGACAACAACCCCTGACCAAGGCACTCTGGACTCAGACTACTCTCCTGGCACCTTCCTACGACCTCATAAAAGTATCAAGGCTAACCCATTCTCTTCAATCCAGACCCGGCGTTCTTGACTATCCAACCTCCAGGCGTGCCTCATCTGCTGTGGGTGTGCAGTTCTATAATTTCCCACCTCAGTACCAGGGTCCCCCCTTTTTCGTGGCCCAAATTGGGGCTGTGGGGAACCCATGGAGGCCCACAGAGCCTAACGGGGACCACCAGAGGGCCCCTAGACACCCGTGGGTACCTCACAGGGTGCACTGTGGGGCCTGTGGACACCTGTGGGGAACACCCAGGGACCCCGCTGGCATGTGGTATTAATTCTGTGTGTAAAATAATAAATATTGGTTTAATGTGTGGGCACAGGTGGTGGGTGTGTTGTGTCTTGGTTTATTACTAGCTATTGTAATGTTTATTGGGTGCCTAGGAGGTCGGTAGTGGGCCTGTTGTGAGTATTTTGTTTTATTGTGGGTAGCGGTGGTGGGTGAAGGGGGTATTCGTTCTCAGGATGGGTGTTTAGGCCTACCGGGTGGGTAGTGGAAGGGATTAACCCCTTCATTACCTTAGCGGTATTGACCGCAAAGGTAATGAAGGGGTTAAGTCCACTCGCTACCCACCATAAGGCCTAAACACCCACCAAGGATATAATACCACCTTCACCTACCCCCGCTACCCACAATAAGCATGACACTGATGGTTAACGCCTTAATTTCCTTAGAGGTTTGCTGCTAAGGTAACGAAAATGCCTGTAAATGCATTTTTCATGCATCTGATTCATGCCGGGGTCTCCGATAGTGATATTAATGTATATCAGCTTCGGATACCCCGGCATCAATCCAATGCTAGAAAAATTAATTTTTTTTTCTAAGTGATTTCTTGCCGTTTCTCCGCAGCCTCTCCCCACCTTCTTGCCAACTTTGCTGGCGAGGTGGTTTTGGAGAGGAATTCTCAATTCTAGAGCGGCGAACAGCCTCAATAGGCTGATCGGGGCTATTAAAATTGAGCGAGGTTGAAAAAGTGCCAAAAAGTGGCTTATCGTCGGACATTTGCCGTAAAAAATATATTTTGCCTACTAATTTGCCGAAAAAGTCTGTTATCTGCGATTTTTCGCTGCTTACTGAATAGCAAAGGGCAGGGAGATTTTTGCTGCTAAGTGCATAGCTCCATAGTGTCACTTGCTTGGTTGTTTTCACTTATTGACAAATCCGTATTTTTTGCACATTAATCCTGTACTAGGACTCACATTTTTATCACTTATCACATTCACGTTTGAGCGCCACATTTGATCTCTTGTACAGGTCTCTATTGGGCAAGCCCCAGTCTGCGTGTCTGTAATGAATAGACACCACACTAACCACCTCCTCTATCCCCAACCACCCACCCTATCCCCAACACATACAGTACAGTTATGGGCAAAATCCCTATTATCCACATCTGGATCCTAGCTAATTTTTCGGTTGAAAATAAAACATTACTGTCAGGGTAGACCAGGTCTTACCAACACATTAATACCGGGATTCTGGATTGAGCACAACAAGGAGGGCAAAACAAATTGTAATTTATTTCCTCTTAAGACAAACACACAAATCTTCACAATTACACTGGATAAACACTTACTGGTTGGGGGAACTAAATCAAATGTCCACGGAACAAATGACTTGAAAACAAAGTCTCTTGGCACCCCAGCACGCATGCAAGTGGGTGCGTGATTTGAGCCGTTCTACAGTCCTCAGCTAGGGGCACAAGTTGCCAGCCCTGTATCTCCACCGGAGGAAAGATGTTCATTCAGTCCTTACAGGATTCGTTTGGGACTCCCTGGCTCAAACGAGTTCTGGAAAAGGGGTGAAAATCTTCGTTATGCTGTAGTTAACCCCTCACACTCCGGAACCGCTGATGCTGTAGCATGGACGTATCTTGGTAAAGCTGAGATTAATCAGATGAATCTCGTGAATCACACAAGATGGAACTTAGATGAGTCTTAGATGGAACTGATTTTCCGACGGACTGAATGACCTTTTAAAAACTCCCAAAAGTCTATCCTATCAGTCTGCAGCGAATTACTGCGTGGTAATTTTATCCCTGACCACTCACACAGTTTGCAAGTTTCATAACTCCTGGCTACCCGGCTTCAGTATAGTGAGAGAGCATGTGCAACTAAAATGTCATCTTCCCCATACTGGCCACCTGCCACTTAGCATATGCCATCATGCTTTCTTACTGAATGCCGCTCAGTCTAGCTAGGCCAAAGGGACCCTTTTGATCTAAGGATATCGGGGCTTCAATTAGAATGGAAGGGTTAACTAATTATTTGGTCTTTCCTGCTAACCCCACCAATCGCACCTCTGGGGCAAATGTCCCTTTGGAGCTCTGGACTTTTGTATACATCCTTGAGATATCTCCACACGCTATCTCAGAAGCCTGGCCATTCATATATGCATGCCTTCCCCTGGAATGCTAAACACACATTCTACAATTTTTAAAACCATCTCAATCTACATGATTTCCTTCTAACCCTCTGCAAATAAAATTTCAGAAAGCTAGTCCCTTCCTAACTAAAATTATATCCTTAATTTGATAAACTTTTGATATTTGGGCTTTATTTAACCACAAGTCAAGTATCCACTATCCACTTGAGTCTGGGGTTAAGGCAGTGTTACAATTCTGTATTCTTCACAATCCCAGATGTACTTCTCTAATTAACCCCTTAAACACAGGTTAGCAGCCTTTATTTCCCCCAGGAACATCTGAACAAAGGGTAACATACATTTATAACACTGCTGTCAGGCCTAGTCCGCAGAGCTGACACTTTAAACATGCAAATACATTTATTTAAAGATTGCAATCGGCCCGGGACTGCAGAGCTGACACTTTAAAGGCACATTTGATGACTCAGGGGTTATCTTGCTGGGAAACCTGCCTTTAATTGATGGCAAAGATAATGCGTCATCGTCACAATTACCCACCAGAATAAAGTAAATTAAAGTTGTACTTACGGCTGCCAGGATGATAGCTGCCCTCTTTACCGTCCTCCGTGGAAAGCAACATTAAAATAAAAATACTAACTACTTGCCAGTAACCCCTTAATTAACTTAACGGTTTCTAACCACTATAGTAATTAAGGGAGTTAACCCCCCATCCCCCGATACACACCCGGGAGGCTTAACCACCCACCCCGGGGAAACTAACCCCTCCCACCGTACACCCATTACCACAATTAAAAATGACCAAAGGCACAAGTAACCAAACATGGCTAATAGCCCGTATTTGAAATACACAAAAAAATAACATTGACATGCCCTTAACTGGGCCTGCAACTCAGGAAGCAAGGGGTCCCCGAGGCTGAAATGGATGTGGTTCAGCTCCGGAGACACCCTGCTTCAATACTGGTTAATAAAAACAGTGTGATCACCTGTAAGGGCTGTGACGAGTGATGCAGCTCCCTCTGTTCAAAGAGACCGCCTGTAAGGGCTGTGCAGGGAGATACAGCTCTAATAGACTGCAGGCAGATCACAGGGGCAGAAGTAGAAACATACACAGATAAAGGCACTGCTATCCTGAGCGGTTTAGCATTTTCCTAACTCACGGTTTCTGACTGGCAGCAATTCTTTCTGAATACTGTGATAACGCAAATGTCAGACGTAAGGTAGGTCCATGCTACAACATTCGAGTTGGCAGCAATAACATCGAAGCTACTAGAATAGGCCCCAACATGTCATAGGCTGAGTTGCTCATAAATCCACATACTGTAAATAAAACCTGTTTGTGCCCTTTTTTATCGGTCAGTAAAACTGCAATGTTTGGCTTCTCATGCTGGGGATCCAGGGACAGTAAATCTGTCAACACATGTAAATACATGTGTGACGGGAGACCAATGCTTTTAACACAAAAATACCTGGATCCTTTGGCTAAGAAAAGCATAAAGATAAAATAAATTGTAATTTATTCAAACAATGAACATACACAGCTCAATTTAAAAAAATACTACGAAAATACACTTACTGGAATGGGGTCAAATGAAATAATGGTTCCCAAAACGAAATGTTGCAAAACAAAGTCTGTAGGAGCAATTTCTCAGTTGTGGGAGTTACTCGCAAAAAGAGCCTGAATGGTGCTGCTTCGTTCGTGATGACACTTTTAAAATCTGGAAGCTTAGATGTTTCTTGCAGGAATCCTTAGGTGAATCTATTACATGATGGAACTCAGATGGAAGTGTTACATGAGGGGCTGCACAGATTTTTAAACCCTCCAAGTCCCATTCTGTACAGTCTGCAGCCAACTAATGCATGGGAACGAAATAACCCACCTATCATCAGGTTTTGCCAGTCTCTTACAGAACCTGGCAGAGAGCTTCAGTATAGCAACTGAGCATGTGCGAACCGCCATCTTCCCCCACTTGTCATGTGAGACTCCCTGCCAGCTCAGCTCTGGTGAATCGGGACCGAGAAGCCATTTGCCAGGAAGGCTTATTGAACTTCTCTACATTTTCTCCTCCCTGCTACAAAATGTTTAACACCTGCATCCTGGATGGCCTTTGAAGCTGATTCTTTGATGCACAGAGGCGGAGTAGCTTCCCCTGCTTCCTATGCATATGGATTTTTATCGATACTAAATACCTTCCTCTGAACAGTACTGGAATAAAAATATAAAATTGTTAAATAATATTTTCTTTTCCCCTTATACAGGAAAACCTTGTTACAATGTGCCTCAGATGTGCTAATTAAGCAGACAGAACCACACTGTCAGGTGACTTTTTAGGCCTATATAAACCCAGTCAGAACAGCTAGTCTGCTTGCAGCCCATATCCAAGTGGCCCATTATAAGTGGCATGACTACTGAACAACTGAATTTAAAAGGAAGTTCAAAAGAAGTGATGAAGAAGTGGACACCCCCATTTGAACTACGCTGGAAAGGAGGATATCATCAATACCAGACTGCATCATTACTGCTGTGATGGTGCCTTTACCATTTATATTTGCTGTGACTTCACTTCTTCTCAAATTATGCACTTCTTTTTACCAGCCTCAGTATGTCTCTAACTCTAATCATATATCTCTATCTCTCCTTCCTTCACCACTTCTCAGTTCATATGAACTCCTTTCTTACCTGCGCCCTCTGACACCACACAGCTATATCCCCTGCAATAAAAAACACCCCTACAAATCATCCTAACACATCCTTTTTCTATCCATGCTTCTCCTCCTTGCTTCTGGGGATATCTCTCCCAATCCTGTTCCCTGTCTTATTTCAACTTGCGCTCGTCCTCGCCTTCCACATGCAACTTCTACGCCTGGTGTTAACCCCTCCAACCTCATACCCATCCCCTGCCACCCTCCCTCCTCTCTCCCTTTCTCCTGTGCCCTTTGGAATGCTCGCTCCCTCTCTAACAAGTTCCTCTCTGTGCATGACTTCTTTCTCTCTCACTCCCTGCTTCTCTTTCCTATAACTGAGACCTGGCTCACTCAGTCTGACTCTGCTCTGGAAGCTGACCTCTCCTACGGTGGCCTTTCCTTCTCCCACACTCTGCGCCCTGATGGCAGGGGTGGAGGTGTGGGGCTCCTGCTCTCCTCTCTCTTCCGTTACCGAACTCTTCCAATTCCCCCCTCTCTTGCCTTTCCCTCCTTTGAGGTTCACACTGTCCAGATCTTCTCTCCTCTCCCTGTTCATGTGGCGGTCATCTATCGCCCACCTACCTCTACTCACCCCCCTTCTGCCTTTCTCTCTCACTTTGAATCCTGGCTCTCTTTCTTCCTCTCCTCAGACTCCCCTGTTCTTCTCCTTGGGGACTTCAATTGCCACATTGATGACCCCTCTCTCCCTTGGGCTTCCCGCTTTCTTTCTCTAACCTCTTCTTTTGGCCTTCAACAGTGGACTGCAGCCAGCACCCACAAGGATGGCCACTACTTAGACCTGGTTTTCACTAAGAACTTTTCTCTCTCCGATTTCGCCATTTCTCCTTTTCCTCTCTCTGACCATCATCTCATCTCATTCTCTCTATCTCGCTTCTCCCCTTCTCCACCTCCATCTACACCACGGTTCTGCAGAAACCTGCGCTCTATTCACTTACCTGACTTTGAGTCCACTTTACGCTCCTCCCTCTCCTCTCTCAGCTCTGCTACAGACCCCGACAACCTGGTCAGGAACTACAACTCTGTCTTGTCCTCCTCTCTTGATCTACATGCCCAATTTCTCTCTGCCACACTCGCCCTTCTAACCCTAGACCCTGGATAAATTCCCACACACGCATGCTGCGTTCCTCCACTCATTCCTCTGAACGCCTCTGGAGGAAGTCTCACACTCTCGCAGACTTCCTTCACTACAAATTTATGCTATCCTGTTTCAACTTTCCCCTCTCGCAAGCTAAACAAGCCTACTTTTCTGCACTAATCAACATGCACAAGTCTAACCCACGCCGACTGTTCTCTGTCTTTGATACTCTACTCAAACCACCCTCTGCTGCCTCTCCTTCCTCCATCTCCGCTCAGGACTTTGCTGACTATTTTAAGGAAAAGGTGGAATCCATACGTCAGAACATCCCCTCTGTTTCTTCTTCCCATCCTACACCTCTTCCTAACTCTTCTCCTGCCTTCCTTGACTCTTTTTCCACTGTCTCAGAGGAGGATGTGTCGCTGTTGATCGCCTCTTCTCCCTCTACCACTTGCCCTCTTGACACCATTCCCTCCCATCTCCTAAAACCTCTTGCTCCTACTATAATCCCTACGCTCACACACATTTTTAACTCCTCCCTCTGCTCTGGAACCTTTCCATCCTCCTTCAAACATGCAACAGTCATACCATTACTCAAAAACAGCAAGCTTGACCCTACCTGTCTTTCTAACTATCGACCTGTCTCCCTCCTGCCTTTTGCCTCTAAACTCCTTGAACGTCTTGTATTCTCTCGCTTGCTCCATTTTCTCAACACCTATTCTCTCCTAGACCCTCTACAATCTGGCTTCCGCGCTGCTCACTCCACAGAAACAGCCCTCACTAAAATAACTGCCGACCTCCATGCTGCCAAAGACAGAGGTAACTACACTCTTCTCATATTACTCGACCTCTCTGCAGCATTTGATACTGTGGATCACCCTCTTCTCCTTCACATTCTCCATACTCTTGGTATTCGGAACAAAGCTCTATCCTGGATC
>NW_027455549.1:0-34903 GCF_040206685.1 Ascaphus truei
TAACTGGTGGCTCCACATCTGTGGGGCACCGCGAACCCGTAGGGACCACCCATGGGTCCCCAGACCCCCGTGGGAACCACACGAGGCCCCTCAGAATCCTGTGGGTCTGACCCGGGGGCCCCCCAGACATCTGCGGGCCTACCGTGGAGACCCCATTGTGGCCCATGGTGACCCCGCGGAGACCACCTGGTGGACCATGGTGCCTGGCGGGAACCACCAACAGGCCTCCAGACCCTGTTTGAAAAATGGTGCTGGGCTACTGTAGGTCTGTGAGGTGACCCGTCAGGCCCACCGGGGACTCACGTGGGCCTGGGTATTACCCTTTATGTAAAATAATAAATCATGTATTTATGGGGGGGCACAGGTGGTGGATTATGTATTTAATAAATATAATGATGTTTATTGTGGGGCTGTGTTTTGTTTTTATTGTGGGTACTGGGGGTGGGGGAAGGGGGTATTGGCCCCAAGGGTATGTGGGTAGGCCTCCCGGCTGGGTATTGGGTGAGGGTGGTTAGGCCTCACGGGGTGGGGGGGTAGTGGGGGGATATGTAGGCCTCCCGAGTGGTGGGTGAGGGTGGGTTAACCCCTTAATGACTGTAGCGGTTAATAACTGCTATGGTGATTAAGGGGTTAGGGGACATTACATTGGCTGTTTTTATTCTTGTTTATGTTTTGCAGCATCGGAGGGGGCATGGACGGTGATGAAGATGAGGATGGCCTTCATCGTGGCAGCCGGACATGGGTGAGTGCTATATGTATTTATTGTTCTTTATGTATTTTAAATGGGCAAATGCACTATTATCCATTTGTGGATTATAGTAATTGTGCCCATAACTATACTGTTTGTGTTAGAGGTAGGGGGGGGGTTATTTCTTTATAAGTATGTATGTGTTTTGACATTAATTGGGGGGGGCACAGAATTGGTACTGCAGGCTCGCGGGTAACACCCGAGGGCCCCCGCCGGCCTATAGTATCATTGATGTGTATGTTAGGGGGGTATAGGTGTTGTTGGTGTAATATATATATATATATATATATATATATATCAAACACAAAAAAAGTATGTTGCTCACACTATATGTAAGTGGTTAAACCAGTCCCCAAATAACACTGACTAATTAAGTATAAAAAATAAACCCAAAAAGTCAGTAATGAAATAATTGAGTGTTAGCTATTGGCAGCTACATGTGATTTTTCTGGCGTGACTCTTATTGTTTGATGCAGCGCTGATGGATTTTTTAGACCTGTTACGAGCAAACACTGGAGCCTAATCACCTAGGACTGATCCCCTTCGCTAACCTGTGACAGCTGAGTATTATTTCCCCTGCTGCCTGGGGTTATCAGTCTATGTGGAACTTACACCCATGTGTGTCTGGATTTTCCTCCAGTACTGGCACTCTGCAACTATGCAAAACCATGTTTCTGTTTGCTTGTGAACTATGACCATAGCTACTCCATGCATCTTGCTGTTCTGACTACTCATTATTTTTGGTATTTGCTGATCAGGGTATGAGTTTGGGTATTACTTTTTTCTCCCCTGTATATAATTTTTTTCCCCTTGGTTTAAGTTATTTTTTTGATTATATACACGTGTGTGTATATAGGATTTTTGATGTCTTACTTTTCCTTGTGCCTTTAGTTACACATTATACTTTGTAGCGAGGTTTTTTTCTCCAAGGGGTTTTTTTTTTGTTCCATCTAGCTTTTTTGTGTTAATTTATATTATTTATCTGCAACATTTTTTAGACACAATTTAGTTATTGGTTCATTTATTAGCACCTATCTTGAGAGAGTCACTACCTATGTATTTTCAGCTGCCATTAGTATGTTCATGTTTTTAAGTTAGTGTTTCTTGCTGCTCTATTAATAAAATCTTGTTCATTATCTGCTTTGACAGAGCATCCGGGTCTTTTTGCTGTATTCTATATTATTATTTTGGTGGTATATTATACAGTGCTATCTAAGGGGATTGTCTTTGTCTCTTTTGTGTGTTTTATATATATATATATATATATATATTTATATATTTATTTATATATATATTAATTTATTTATATATTTATTTATTTATTTAGTGTGGGGCTGTTGTGTGTGTATTTTTTTAAATTGTGGGTAGCGGGGGTGGCCGAAGTGGGTATTAGCTCCAACTGTGGTTGTTTAGGGCTTGCAGGTGGGTAGCGGGAGGCCTTAACCCCTTCATGACCGTAGTGGTATTAACAGCTAAGGTCGTTAAGGGGTTAAGTGCACCCGCAACCCCCCACAAGCCCTAAACAAACACCAAGGGCCAAATACCCCTTTCACCCAACCCCGCTACCCACAATAAACCTGGCACGGCTGGTTAACCCCTTCATTGCCTTAGCGGGTTACCGCTAAGGGAATGAAGTGGCCTTTAAATGCATTTTTCCTGCCTCGCATGCATGCCGGGGGGCTCCGTTGCTGATATTAATGGGTATCAGCTCCGGAGACCCCCGGCATCAATCCCAGGCAGGAAAAAGGCCTGATTTTTTCTAAGTGTCGACCTTGCCGATGCTTCTCCACCACCAACTTGCCAACTTTAGTTTGCGGGACGGATTGTCATTAAATTCTCAATTCTAGAGTGCCGATCAGTTTCTTAGAGAGAGAGAGGTGGAGATAGAATTCAACTCCTCAATAGGAGAGAAATGACCTGGATCTTTTCTCTCAATACATTGTATCCATATGGTTTAAATGTCGATTGGGAATTGCAACATTTTCTTTAGAGTTATATAATGTAATATTGTCTTTTTTATGGTTTGTATTGCTATTTTTTCAATTGTCTTTTCTTTCTCACTCCTTCCTATCCTATCCCACCCTCACCCCCCCCTTTCCCTTCCCCCCCCCTCGCTCCCCCCTCCCCCCTTTCCTCTCCCTCCCCCCCCCATTCATTCATTTTATATGTTTTTTTGTAATTGTTTTATTGTGATTTTTTTCACCAGTTGCAATTCTTACATGTGGTCTTGTACAGTCACATTAGATATAATGTTACATAGTATATCTTATTTATCCAGGTTTACTATCCTTGTCCATCATCTGTATTATTATGCTTAACTTATTTTGATGCAGTTTGTTTAGATTTCTCAGTTTATGTTGATACTTAGTGAGTCTGTTGTCATTGTTTTTAATATTTTCATCAGTTGCGGAGTTTGTGAATGTTTTGTATGTATACTTCCATTAGTACACATCTAGTTATGACATACATCTGCAATCTGTTTTTTAACTTGTGTAATTTGTATTCCCTGAATGATTTGTCCATTTAATCACCTGTTGATCATCCACCGGCCACAGGTGTTTTGAGTGCTGACATCTCATATTAGGGCTGCGTGTGCACTGGCGGATCACTCTTTGACAAAGGCCGATCCGCCAGACTCTTTTACCCTGATGTGTGAATAAACGTTTTTTCTACACCACCACGACCTGCTGCGGGTTTTCATTCGGCTGTGCGCCGTTCCTGCCTCCGAGTGTTCTTTTAGAGTGCCGATCAGCAGCGAAAAGCTGATCGGGGCTACTAGAATTCAGCCGATTTCAAAAAGTGACGAAAAGTGGCTTATCGGCACCCGCATGCCGATAAGTTTTTATCGGGAATAAAAATTGCCGATTTTGGCCACTTTTCGGCGCTTACTGAATCGGGAACGCATTTTTTGCGGAAAAATAGCGAAAAAAGGCTTTCGGCGCTTACTGCATGAGGCCCATGGTCCTTTCCCTCAATGCTACTGGTTCAGGATAGTTTTGGACCAGTAGTGCAGACAAAATGGGAGCAGTATAAAGAAAATAACGCTGAACACTTTGGGGACCCGTTCTTGTTTTGGGAAACTGCTAAAGTGGTTCAAAGAGGTGACATTATATCGTATGCATCTTATCAGAGAAAAAAAGCATAATGAAAAATATTTACGATATAATCAAAAATTAACCGAAGCATATTCTAAATATAAGCAATTCCCAACATTACCAAATAAGGAGGAATATCTCTCAAGGAAAAAGTAATTAGAGGTCCTATTACACTGAAAGAGTTGTTGAGCCAGAACTATAAAAATGCTAGGTTTATGCGATATGGGTATAAAGCAGTGAAAATGTTGGCTAATTTAGTAGCAAATAACAGATCCACTGCACATATAGTGGCCCTCAATAACTGACAGGGAAACAGACACACCGGTTCCAATAAGATAGCAGCTATACTGCAAGCCTTCTATGCAAATTTATACAACCACCCAAATATTGACCAAGAGCAGCAGGATAGATTTTGGATGGACTTGAGATTTCCCAGATTCTCTGAGTAGTCTCAGACAGGGTTACACTCCCCTATTACCTCAGACAAAGTTTCTAGAACTATTAAGCACCTTAAAACACTCAAGGCCCTGGAACCACACGAGTATTCTCTTGAATATTACAAACATGCAGTATGGGACAGAAATAATACCTCACCTGGTAGCTGTTTACAACCAAAAAATGACAAAGGGAGACAGCCCCATTGGTTTTGGATCAGCAGCGATCAAATTGATCCCAAAAAAGGATAGATCCTGAAGATATAACATCTTATCAGCCAATTTCTCTTGTCAATTTAGATTATAAAATATTCACAAACATTCTTACCGATAGACTTAAAACACCCTACCCAAGGTGTTGCACCCTGATCAGACTGGTTTCGTAAAAGGAAGACACAGTCACAAATATACGCAAACTCCTGTATGCTATTCAATACTAAGGGGAATCTGATGGATCCCTGGTGATCCTGGATGATCAGAGATTGGCCTGAATCCTAAATTTGGACGCAGAAAAGGCCATTGACATGATCACCTGGCCCACTTTATTTCAAACTCTGTTGAGGTTCGGGGTTGGTGGAAAGTTCACAGAAGCTCTAAAAATCAGTTATACTCAATCCAGTGCCTATATCTCTTTGAATGATAAATCTTAAGCGCCTTTTAGGTTATATAGAGAAACTAGGCATGGATGTCTCATTTTGTCTCAGGTGTTCGACCTGGCCATTGAATCTCTGGCTATTGTCCTGAGAGGTTCACTTGAGGGTTTGCGAATTGGGAAACAGGTGATCAAGGTGGCTTTATATGAGGAAGACCTGCTTCTGTTTTGTTCATATCCAGATCAACAGATACCAATAATAATGCAGACTATTGATAGTTTTCAAACATTTTCAGGATACTGTATAAAATAAATTTTACAAAGTCTAAGATTCTTTGGCTAAGGATGGGATAGTGTAACTCGATTGGAAGCCGATTCCGTTTAATGTTGCCAGGGTTTCTATTAAATACCTGTACATAGGCATTCACTATCCCCTAAAATTGCAGAAGTTATATAAGATTAATTATATCCGCATCATAAATAAGATTGCAGAAGAATTGCTGGTTGGACGAACCTGCCACTGAATATGTCTGGTAAAATTGCCTTATTCAAAATGGTCTCTTTCCCAAAACTCCTTTACTTGATCCAGACACTTCTCCTACTTAGGTAAGTGAAAGATTGGTTGAACAGCAAAGTCCAAAAGTAAGCACCAGTCAACTCACCACGTAAATAGAAAAAAAAAAAAGTTTATTGATTACATGTTAAAAACAAAAAACACTAAGGACAGAAAAGGACAATTCTCCCACGTGTTTCAGGCTATGTAGACCTTTATCAAGGAGTGTAGACTCCTTGAGAAAGGGCTGCATAGCCTGAAACACGTAGGAGAATTATCCTGTCCTTATTCATTTTATTTGGAATAACAAGAAATATAGGATCCGTCTCAAAGGTATTCAAAATACTTTTTGATAAATTCCTTGAGAGGTGATATTCAAATGCAAATCTGACTAGAGACCTAAATATAGTCCGAAATATGGATAGGCAACTTATGTTAAAACCAAAAGCTAAAAAAGAAGTAAGTCATTCCCAGGATAACCTAATTGAAGTGCCTTTTATTAAAACCTACAATTCAATGAATAAAAAAATTGAACGAATTGTACAACGGCACTGGGCAATTTTATGCACTGATCTGATTTTAAATGACCAAATTACAAAAGTTCCTAAGTTTATATACAGAAGGGCCAAAAATCTCAAAAACACATTAGCCCCCAGTGATGTGGGTCATACCCACGCCAAGCCACTAACTTGGCTTGGAGATAAACCTATAGGTAACTATCAGTGTGGGAAATGTTCCATATGCAAATTTCTCCATCCAGAGAGAAAAACATTCAAATCATTTGTCACCGGTGAGAGTTTCGTGATTGATACTTTTATTAATTGCAATTCCACACATGTGGTATACATGATAAATTGTGATTGCGGCCTGCAATATATTGGCCGCACAAAACGATGCCTGAAACTTAGAATCCAGGAACACATCAGGAATATTAAAATAGGTTATGACAAACATAGTTTTTCCCGTCACTATACACTTTATCACAATAAAGATCCCTCTAGTTTGCAATTTAAGGGAGTTAAAGTGGTCCCCAAAGAAAGAAGGGGAGGTGACAGGATTAAAAGTCTCTCACAACAAGAGACTTTCTGGATATATAATATGAATTCATTGAGCCCTAAGGGGTTAAATGAAGACATTGATATCTGGTCACTTTATTAGTCTCTGTAATTTCTGTGTGTTTAAAATGACATCCATTCCTTTTTATAGATTGCTATTGCTTTGTATCTAATTATGGCTTTTCTTTTCCAGAAGCTCTACTTTTCATGCGCCGATTATGTACTTGAATTAAATCTGTTTTAGATTAAATGAATTTTATACAATGTTTGTTAATATGTTCTGTGAGACAGAGTATCACAAATCAAGAGCATTATGCTGCACCTGTAATTAATGATGTGGCAATTAGACACCGCATTTGTGATTGGGTGAAGTGTAGTATATATATATATGTACATGCCCCTTCACTATGCATACATTCCCTGAAGAAGTAACCTAGTGTTACGAAACGCGTTGGATAAGAGGTGTCTATGCTCTTCTCCCCCCATCCTTTGTGATTCTGGACACTGTTTGGACACTGTTTATTAGTCATTTGCCTGGCGAAATATCTCTCCCCGCTGCCTTACAACTCTGGATTGACACACACGCTGTGCGTTCCATGAGAAGCATTGCGGAAGCTGAGGTGCGACTAGTGACGTCATCGCTGAGCGCCCAACGAGGAGTGGCGGCAAATGCTGCAGTGTTCCATGGATGCTGAATCCTACGGCTTCTTTACTTACCTGTGAGCTGTATGCTGTGGGGCTCTCTCTACAAGGGACTCATCCACCTACCATCCCCTAACAGAGGACGCTGGAAGAGACTGATGAGACGACTGCTGACCCAGTGCATGCTGAGATCCATCTGAGGGTGTCGCACAGTGTCATCTCCTGGTGTGGTAAACCTATATACCAACTGCTTGTTTATTTCCTACTTGATGTACGCAGAACTATTTATTTTTAACCATAAAGTCACATTTTATACTTTAATACACTATGTGCGTTGTGCGCCTTGTTCTTTTGTTTTTTGTCTGTTCTGGGACCCCTACTCTTCTCAGTGTTCAACAATGCTCTTCCTACAGCTTGTAAGGTAGCTTCAATATACATGTACTGATGCAGCGGCCATTATTTGAACACTTCACGCGTCATGTACATCGGAATCCCGATTTGAAACCACGGGATGAATTCCAGCCTTCCCGCACTAAGATGCGAGCGCGGTGAGTGCGGAAAAACACATTTTAGTGTTCTGGCTTTTAAAAACATGAAATTGACACAGTAGCACAGTACTGTACACATTACAATTCATCCATTTTATTGCAAACGAAGAAACAGAATCCATGACATTCAAATAAAACATCCGCGATAAGCGCGGGTGCCTGGGGCGATTGGCTGCGTTCATGTTGCATGGGGAACAGCAGAGAACTCAAAATTGGCGCTGTGATGTGTTTGAATAATGGCCGCTGCCTCAGTATGCAGATGACACAATCTTATATTCACACCGCTCTAGCCTCTCCAACCTTGAACACATACTTCGATTGGAGTTTTCGAGACTTGAAAATTAGTGTTCCCAAAAGAAACTGTTTTTAAACACTTACAAGACTGTAACAATGTTATTTGGGACAAAGGCTACATTTTTAAAGCTTCCAATGACTGAGCTCCAGATCAGAAACAATGCTAATACCACCCTAACTCCTGTTACTTGTTTTAAATACTTAGGCATATGATTTGACTCCCATTTAATATTTGGGATGCACATTGATACCTTGACAGCCAAAACCTATGCCACACTAGGTGTACTTTACAGAAAAAACTCCTCCCTCTGTCTGCTGCCAGAAAGCATATCGCACAGCAGATGCTAATATCAATTATCGACTATGGGGATATAGTATACGGCTCGCCACCTCAAACCCACCTTGGCAAACTTGACACTCTCTGCAATTCAATATGCTGTTTTGTTCTCCAATGCAACTACAACACATATCACTGCGAAATGCTCAAAGAACTAGATTGGTCATCACTTGAGTCTAGGCACAAAGTTCATCTCTCCTGTCTTGCTTTCAAATACTTCCTGGGCAAGCTACCCATCTACCTGAACAAACCCCTCACCCCTACCACATGGTCCCAAGGTTCAGCAAAGTATCTGGCTGCTCCTCTTACCATGCACTCCAAAACTGGAACAGTCTACCGGAGACTCTCACAGCCACCACCAGTCTAAGTTCTTTCATAACTAAAGCTGTCTCACATTTTAATCTGGTCAGTAACTGTTACATTTGCCTATAATATATAGTATCTCTAACTGTGCATGCATTGTATTGTATATAATGTATACCCTTTTCACTTACTGTCGCGGCCGAGTTTATTCTTACCTTTACCCGGTCTCGGCCGCGACAGTAACCGGGCGCGAGCCGGGGTGTCCCGTGCGCGTGCCGAAGCCTCGGAGGAGCGGTCCTCCGATCGGGGCTTCTCCCTCCCCTCTCCGGGTCCGTCGGGTCCCCCGGAACTCCCCACCGCTGTCCCCCACATCGCGGGACACCAGGGCTCCCTCGGGGAGCCCTGGGCCCGCGCACATGGGGCGCAGGCACCCGATGAAGCGTGACTGCGCATCCGTGATGCGCGGCACGCTGAGGGGATTTGGCTAGCAAGCCGGGAAATCTCCCGGCTTGCGGAACTAGCCAAGTCAGAATTAAACTTGTCGCCAGTGTATGTAACTATGTATTGTAACCATGTATTACTGCTGCGGCACAGTTTATTCGAGCATTTGCCCGTTCTGTGCCGCAGCAGTAGCCTGGCGCGCGCCCGAGTGTGACGGGCGCACGCCGAAGCAGCGGAAGAGCGCCCTCCGATCGGGGCGCTCTCCCTACCGCTGCCGGGTCCGCCGGGTCCCCCGGAACCCCCTGCCGCTGTCCCGCGATCGCGGGACACCAGGGCTCCCTCGGGGAGCCCCTGGACACGCGTGCAGGGGGCGCACGCTCCCGATGACGCGTGACCGCGCGTCTATGACGCGCGGCACGCCGAGGGGCGGCCACTAGCAAGCCGGGAGATTTCCCGGCTTGCGGTACCGACCACACTTCAATAAAGTGTGTCGGTAGTGTAATTGTCATCTTAACTCTATGCCCAGGGCATACTTGAAAATGAGAGGTAACTCTGAATGTATTACTTCCTTGTAAAACATTTTATAAATAAATAACTAAATAAAACTTAAGAGACCGAAAGATCAAAATAGTCAATCGGGTGTACATATCCCCAACACAACAGAATAAATTCCAACATGAGTCAAGGGTACTGTGTCAGAAATGTGGCTGCAGTGATGTTAATATTTCAGTATATATATATATATATATATATATATATATATATATATATATATATATATATATATATATATAAAACAAAGACAGAAAGAAGCGCCAGCTCCATGACATAATATTGTTTGTAAAATTGACAATTTATTAAAAAGCAGAAAGTGGCCTCCAGGAATTGCACTCACTTCAAATAGTGAAAAAGCATTCAAGGGAGACAATCTGTAAACCAGCTGAGACTGCAGGAGGATAGAAAGCCAGGTAATTGCTGTAGATATACACAAGCAGTAAATGAGGATACTTATCCGTGGCTGGATGGGAGATAGTAGTCAGTGTGTGAGCAGGAGGGGTGATGATATTAGGCAGGTAGCTGATACACCATCCTGTGTAGTAGGAAGATATCCAAATGTCAGCTACTTCACTCCATGTGCCTGACGTGAAATCATAGTCCCAGCATTCAGACCTTAGAACACCCAACTCCGTAAATACAGCTCCGTTTTGCCCAGAAGTATCCTCTACTTTTCCTCATGTGTAGAAAGAAACTGGCAAACCTCGACACAGCCTCAACTTGCGTGATGACGTCAGTGCATCACTACGTCACGATGTCCTGACGCGTTTCGTCACGTGAGTGACTTTATCAAAGGATGATAGGCTGCTGCCTGCTGGAGCATTATATACCCTTGTGGGTAATCACAGTGAGTTAGTTACAGCTAAAACACAGCGGCAGCTGCCTATCATGTCGTGAAAAGGTTCATCAGCAAAGAACAGATTATTAGACACATTAGATAACAATTAAACAACGATCAAATAATTAAAAAATCTGTTACATATAGCAACGAACAAACATAAACAGATCTAAAATAACACTATATTAAGCTCCAAATCTATTAATGGTAACCTATATATTAATCATAAAAATTCTTAAAAACTTTTGTAATATATAAACTAAACAAAAGTAAACCATTTGAATTTTCCTGTTGCTATGCGCTAGATAAGCCAATTTATTAAATCAAATTAATAAGTTTCAATAAAGCTAATATAAGCAGCATTTGCACACTGGAAGATTCAAGGCTGTAGTGCAATATAAAATAAACTTGCTACCATTGAAAACTTAGAGCAACCTGATATTGCAATGTATATGGGACTAAGGGCTCTATGCAGTAAGCGTTGATAAGGGTTTTTTCGCCATTTTACAGCCAAAATTGGGTTTGAGATTCAGTAAGCGCCGATAAGTGCTTGATTTCGGCAGGTTTCGTAGCCGATAATTTTGTTATGGCCAGTCTGCTGCCGATAAGCCTGTTTTTGGCACTTATCGCCACTTTTTTAATTCAGCTGTATTCAAGTAGCAAAATCAGCTTATCGGGGCTGATCGGCACTAAGAAATTGAGACTTTATGGCCAATTTCTCCCGCCAACTAAAGTTGGCAAGTTGGAGGGGAGAACGATCGCTAAGGTTGCCGGAACGACACTTAGAAAAAAAAATCATCTGTACATCAATGGAGTCAATGGAGCGGGGACGTATAACATTATAGTACTGTTTACGTTCCATTGCTCACAATACAAATGTGATTAGCATTACAGTGTGGGGGGCATTCACTGCATTGTGTCACACCTGACGTGTATTATTTGATTAACATTGTACTTTTATATGTTTTCATCATTTGCGTGTCACATTACTCATCATGTGATGATATGTCAAGGGAAAATCCTATACTCAACTCTTAAAGGAGAACCTCACATCATATGACACATTTTACTGAACTGAGCGACAATTGTTTATATGATGTTACACATGTCACACATCTAACACATCCACCGTATATTCATGTTGCTTTACATTACACAATGCTTGTAATGTGTAACGCATCTTTAAAAGTTCATGTACATCTTTCTTCTCATGTTTACATGTAGTTTGGGTCCTCCCTTTTTTCATGACGTCCGTTATTGGACAGTCAATCACATTGCATGTTTACATTGTAAACGTTGCATTACAAGCACTTCAAGCTAACTTATACACACATCTACACTAGTTAATCATTGTTACACCTTTCAAACTGATAAAATAGCAACTATCCTCATTACATAAATGTATGCATACACTACCGACACACTTTATTGAAGTGTGGTCGGTACCGCAAGCCGGGAAATCTCCCGGCTTGCTAGTGGCCGCCCCTCGGCGTGCCGCGCGTCATAGACGCGCGGTCACGCGTCATCGGGAGCGTGCGCCCCCTGCACGCGTGTCCAGGGGCTCCCCGAGGGAGCCCTGGTGTCCCGCGATCGCGGGACAGCGGCAGGGGGTTCCGGGGGACCCGGCGGACCCGGCAGCGGTAGGGAGAGCGGCCCGATCGGAGGGCGCTCTTCCGCTGCTTCGGCGCGCGCCCGTCACACTCGGGCGCGCGCCAGGCTACTGCTGCGGCACAGAACGGGCAAATGCTCGAATAAACTGTGCCGCAGCAGTATGCACACGAGAATTCATTGTTGTGAACATGTGACAATAACATGGCTAATTAGACATGTTACAGCAAACTTTTTCGACGTCAATCTCAGGCTTTTTGTCTAATTACATGACTGAGTGTTGCGTTCAGAAGTGTTACATGCATTGCACATTACACTAATAATTTTCAATCAATGCTTGTACAAAGCTTCACGTTACATCATTGTCAAATATCATGATTCCCTGCTGAATACACAGAACAAATACTTCTTATATCTAATGGAGACAGTTTGGGAGCCAAGTACTTTAATATGTTAATGTAACACCTTGCATTTTACTATGTCACCTGACATCATCACATACCTGTTTAAAGGACGCCCATTACCTGCTCATTCCCAGCTACTCATTTCAAAATGTTGCGATTGTTTAGGAGACGTCGGAACATTCTTTTGCATGAGTGGCTTGCTGATCAAGAGAATGACATAGGGCAAGGGAGGGACAGAGCCAGGGACAGTGACAGGGACAGGCACGCGGATACGACAGGGACAGGGAGAGGGACAGGGCGAGGGACAGGTAGAGGGATAGGAGATCAGAGGAGAAGACAGAGGAGACAAGTTGTGCCTCATCCGCGTGTGTACAGGGAGAGAACCCTCTTAGATGGGATGAGTGAGGAGGAGATAGTAAGTCGCTATCGTTTGAGTTCTGCAGCAATCTTATCTCTTTATGAAGAGATAAGGGGAGATTTAGATTTTTTGACAGCCAGAGGTCGTGCAGTCCCTGGGCTTGTTAAAATGCTGTGCTCATTACATTAACTTGCTTCCGCATCATTACAGACAACAGTGGGCATAGTGGGCGGGGTCTCACAATCTACATTCTCGCGGGCCTTTACCCAGTTTCTCTATGCACTCAATAGATGCGCTAGGAATTATATTCATTTTCCTACAGAGGCGACAGAGTGGCTGGAAGTCAGGAATGGCTTTTATAACATAGCAGGGATACCATGTGTGCTGGGTGCAATCGATTGCACCCATGTTGCTTTGATTGCACCTAGTCAGAGTGAGCATGTTTACCGCAACCGTAAGCACTACCATTCACTGAATGTCCAGGTGGTATGTGATGCCACGATGAGGATAATGCATGTGGTACCCAAATTCCCTGGTTCCTGTCACGATTCCTCTATCCTGAGGAACTCTTCAGTCTTCCATGCGTTCGAAGAAGGACATTTTGGACATGGTTGGCTGCTGGGTGAGTACATATTTGGATGTTGTAACACCAAACACATTTTTGTTTAGGAATCATTTCATTGTAGAATCTTATTACTAATGTAAGCTTATGTGTGCTCCATTGGTGACTCAGGATACGGAATTAGGCCGTGGCTCTTGACTCCGGTGCTAAACCCTCAAACTGAAGCAGAGGAGAGGTACAATGCAGCCCATATATCTACGCGATCTGTTATAGAGAGGACATTTGGCCTACTCAAGACCAGATTTAGGTGTCTCGACAGAACTGGTGGGGCTCTTCTATACAAGCCACAAAAAGTGTCTGATATTATCATTGCCTGTTGCATTTTGCACAATGTGGCACTCACACATAATGTACAATCAGACCTAGCTGAGGCTTTGGTAGAGGAGCATCCCACCCATGTAGCTGCTGAAAATGAACAAACAGCCAGTGGTGGCCAGACACGCCAGAATCTCATAAATTCGTTTTTTTCTTGTAAGTAAAAAAATATATTTTCATAGTACTACTTTTATATATTAATTATGTTATATTAACAGTAATTGTTTTTTACATAACCTTCTGTTAGGACACAGATGAATATGGGTTGCACACCTTTCTCTTCTCTGCTGTGTGCACAAAGGCATGTGGCACCGGTATGTTATTGTTGCACAGGTTATATAATCCTTCTTCGATTGTAAATTAGTTGTGTGTATGTGAATACAACTGGTGTAACAAATGAGTAATTGTTTAGCATTGTGTTGTTGATGATGCTAACACAATACACATAGTATGGCCATAGTCATTCATTCTTGCAGTATGCTTACATACAATGTTATTGTTACAGTGTAACATGCGCATCTATATGATGTGTACACCAGGCTGCTTTTCATTTGTTATGTGATAAAATATACATGGTGTTTCACATTTAACACCAAATACACACTTTGCTGTGTTGCTTACGTTAGGGAAGATGTCATGTCAATGTTTGAAATTTATATATTGTTCCATTGTATTATAGGTATATCTCCTCTATGACTGATCATGGTATGTATATGAACTGACATCTGTCATAAGATGTGCCTACCTCAATAGACGTTTAATTATACGATGTTAAAACCCAACATATCGCTAAAAGTTAAATTTTACATACATGTAGTTTCTGAATCATGTGCATGCGTTTAGCTACTATTGAGGTTTCATGAGCATTGTATTAGAAAATGATTAGTGCCATTACATCACATTTAATTTATGTTCCCTTAAAAATTCCATTAATCTAATATAGAGGTGGGTGGAGAGAACGGGATAAATGCTGATAGTTTTATCCTTACGGGAGATGATTAATCACTGATGCAATTGAGTGATCATAACAGTCCATGCATGAATGCCTGTAATCACACCAATGCTTTGTACATCTTATATGTTGCAATGTATGTTATTAGTAATGCTGTACATTATTAGTAAAGATTACTTTAACATTCTCACATGTGTATGTATAAGTCACACATTTGTGTTGATGTGACCTACATGTAACAAGTGTCAAACTGTTAACACAAACCCAATAGTGTCTCAAATTTAAGTGTAATTTTACATTATTAATTTCACCCAATGTCAATGTTGTTAATATAGTTGTCATGTAATTCATGTCACTTCATCATTATTATGATAATCATTTACAAGTATTCTCAACATATGAACGTCAATCACGTGCAAATTTGCATAGGCACACTTTTCAATACAACTGTTTGTGTCTGTATCAATTTGTGTATGATGCATGTATAACACCGTCAAATGATAACATCAGCTTTATTATTTTAGCTTATATCATCATATTCACTTTACTATGTATGTGTTGAACGTTTAATAAACACAGAAAACTACAGTTAGTTTGGTACAAGAAATATACACATAAACGTAATTGTTTACATGATGTTGACCTAATATTCATAACTGCATGCATTGTAGTTGACCACTACATCTTGCCACTAACATTCTTTGCAGTAGTCCCAAACCATTTTAACAACATTCCCATGTTACAAGCGAATTTTTACATGAAATGGCTAGTTGGTTGTAAGTCTCTTTTACATAGTTTCTACATTCATACGTTCCATTACACAATATACAACACAAATGTTTGTTCAGAGTGGGAATGGTTGTTATATATAAAACAGACCATGCCATATAATGTTAGTACTAAATAAAGTAGAAAGGTGGGATAGAATCCCAATAGCGGCGCTCCAGTGAATGAGATACACCAAGAATGAGTGTATGTTGATGAACAAGATATGGTAAATGATGTTAGGATTGTAGTAGTATTAGAACCCAGTGCAAACGCAGGAGTATATGTTCAAAAATGATGTCTTATGGTGAGGGACTGTTTAATGCCTGTTGGCACCTCACAAGACCATTGTAACTCTTACCTGCTGCACTGTACCGGTCTGGAAATCCCCTTGAATCCAATGAAGGGGGATCTGCAATACTCACTACCATAATCTTCACTCCATCGGTGCGTGCATCACGCAGGAAAGGTATGTAGAAGCTTGAAATCCAAAGATTTGCAGCGGAGCACAGCTGAGGAATGGGGCCAGCACCAGCAGTTGGAGGGTTAAACATAAATATTTATTGCATGGTATACACGGAGGGGAGACAAAAAACACACTCTGACGCGTTTCAGGCTATGCAGCCCTTTTTCAAAGAGTACTCTATGTATACCATGCAATAAATATTTATTTTTAACCCTCCAACTGCTGGTGCTGGCCCCATTCCTCAGCTGTGCTCCGCTGCAAATCTTTGGATTTCAAGCTTCTTAGTACTAAATAAAGAACACACATTACATTTTCAAACTGCACTGTTTAGCAACATCATTATGTTAATTAAGTGCTTATGCAATATAGGCATAATTGGATCACATTTTGTATTGTTATTTAATATGCGCTGCAAGCAATATCTAAATAGTTCCATATGTAGTATATTAGTCGGTCGCTCCTCCTCACAATCATCTCATATAACGTTAGACTCTTCTGAAATCATACATTGATCCCATTGAATCTTCCCCGACATCTCTGAAAAACAGCAAACACATTATGGTCAAAGATGGCACCTTAATATATGTGTAGCCGTGACAACGCTTTACACATCTCTATATGATTGTGTATATCCACGCGTTAATCACTTATATGTTAGAACTACAAGGTTACAAGTAAACATCATTATTGATCATTTTGTTAATTGTGTTGCACGCATAACTATGTATATGAACTGTCCGTTGGCTGTATACATAAAAATGTGCGCGCACATCTTACTGTGCGCACGCACTTCACGATTGGGTCGACAAAGTGTTAGCGCATGCGCAAAACAATGCGTATGTTGTGCATTCAATACATGTTGTAACTACCATTAACCATATAATATTTATTTCAAATCCAATGAAGGCGAAACTACATTCGTTCTAAACGCGTACTTCTATAATCTTTTTAAACAGACATGTGTGGACGGAAAGAACGGCCGATCACACAATGCGCGAATCCAATACGTGTGACGTCATGTTAAGGCAGCGTGAAGTGCACGCAAACACTCCTCCCACAGAATTAACATTGGGCTAACGCACAGTGCACGCCCACCAACACAGACGCGCACGCATGACACAGTGCAGTGACCGTAACTATAACAAACCGACACAGCCAATAGGCTTTGACACGTGCACGTCGGTTGGGGGCGAGCCTTACATCCGTAATCCTTTTTAAGGACGCCTTGGCACATGACAAGGGTCCCACGTCATATGTGGCCGACCCGTTTTTTTTTTATAGATGTTGCATGATAAAGAAACAGGTGTGTGTTACAGTAATGGTAACATGTTGCTATTATATGTTTTAAGAGATAGGAAAGTAGGAATATGTATTCCGTGACCAATGTGTACTAATGTTTCTGGTTCTAGTATATTGTAATAGGAAACAATGTGTTTGTGACCGCTACATGTTATGCAGTCTGCAATGTAACGCTGTATCCACGCATTTAAAGTAAAAATGGTGGATAGACAAAAGTTTAAAATTTTAACGGTGAGTCAACGCATAAGGATTGTTATATTAACCATTCTTCTAGAAGTAACACTTCGTCTGGCTGCAACTGCTCGCTCCAGAAAGACAATGCATTTGCATCCATGGTTGAGCCAACCGCTGAATCCTGTATGACACACATCTCCATGAGGCGCTCATAGGAATCGGCACTGCCTTCTTCAAATAATTGGTCCGTTGGTACGTTCATTTCTTCGTGTAGCCATTCGAATGCGTTTGCAGCAGAAAGGCTTTGTAAAACATCATAGCAGTTATGTTCTTGTAGCATGTGTGTTTCAGGAATGGAGGGTGCAGATATTGCAGCAGGTATCGATTCACACGGAAGAGTAGTAGCGGATCCATTGCTATTGTTATTAGGAATAAATATGCTATTTATCAGAAGATATGTACCATGTTCCATGGTGATTTTAAATTGCGGTGCAATCTGCCAAAATCCATACTTTCATGTAGGTTATCCTGCACACGTTCAAAACATTCATTTGTTGATAAAGTGAATCTTACAGAGGATTTAAAATTTCCAGAACGCCCAGGGTCTTGGTAATAAGGATATTTTGTTCTTATCAAATCATAGATCTGGCCCACGTTGGCTATGTTTTCTTGAGTTGATATGATCGCCTCCGCAATCATTACTTTATACGCTTTGTGTGGATGACTGTTGAGAATTAGATCCTCAGCCATTGCAGCGTTTCAAATAATGTGAGTGGAGTTGGACGTTCTCTCTTGAGAATGTGAAACTAGGTAAATGTTATCTTTTTTGTGGGTTTGTACTCAAGGCCACCATAAAAGTTACATGTTTCACTCCTTTTTGCAAACACCAATTCGATTGTGTAGAAATAATTGGCAGACATTTGTGGTTTCTGATTGCAATTTCACTGTGAAAGTCAAATTAAGGTTTTTTTATCTACATTCTCAAAACAAGTGTTGTATTTTCATTAAATAATAATGTGGGTGAGGAAAAAAACAGCGTTGGCATTATGAAAATAGTGCTTACACAGACATATAATGAGATATACACACAGCTGCTAATGTTTTTTGGTCTATGTTTTTTGCTACATTTGCCTGTGTATCTTTCTGTCTGGTTAACTCCCTGTCTGTGTCACAGAGTTTAACTATGTGTGTATATGTGTATGTATATATATATATATATATATATATATATATATATATATATATATATCTCTCTCATAAACACATATACATATGTATATTGTACAATATATATATATGTCTCTAAAACCAATATTTAAATATGTGTGTATATAACTGTATTTAAGGGCTTATATGTAAACAGGTTTTTTTTATATTGCTCTGACTTTTTGAAATGGTTAAATATTACAGGGTTAGTATGTTTGAGGGCCTATTACATTCAGCTGTGTCTAATTTAGATTTACCATCAAACAAGGCCTTTTGTTAGTTTAGAAGGCCTGTAGTGTTAGAACCTATAATATATCTATTTAATCTAGTTGTACACTGAACATATTTATGCCACTAAGTAGGCCTTGTATGAAACCTATTTAAATGGTCATCAACATGAGTGAATTATGTGATTAAGAAAAAATTTAGGCCCATAGTGTTATAGGTTCAGATTATGTATATTTCACTAACATTAGGCCTTTATTATTATAATACTGTGTTTTCACAAGGAAGAATCAAGTGAATGTTGTGACAAAAAAAATATATACCAGTTTAGATAGTTAAAATATATATATATATATATATATATATATATATATATATATATATATTTTTAAACTATTACACTTTGTGTGTGTACATATATCCCTACATACTACATATATATTACTAAACATTCACAGATATGGGATTGAAACCAGTACTCATACATGATGAAAGGACAACATTAAGAAGGTTCAAGCAAGGTGAAGGTAAGTAATATTTAACACTTAATCCTGCTCTACACGGACAATAAAGATGTTAGCAGTTAAATAGATGTTTGATTTAAGTTGCATGTGAATAATATTCACATGCAATGACTAGCTCAAATACCTATGAAACATACCCAAATACAATGTTTTGCAGCTAAGTGAATTGCAGCTTCTCTAAACATAGCAACTGGGTAATGTTGGACCATTACTGAACAGATGATTAATACATAAATATAAATTAAAATATTCATTCATTAGGACTGTTAATATTTCCAAACCTTCACGTGTACAAGGACATACTTGAATGTTTGGAAACAACAGGTCTTCATCATACATACAATATTCATTAGATAATCTCAAGTGAACAAAACAAGGCCAAATACAGATATAGTTAATTATAACATTTATTATTTTTTTTCCTTTTGAGACCGAGTCACAGGCCTGCTTGTTGTCTCTTGGATTTTTCTTTTCCGTTTGGCTACAACTTTAAGCACAACAGAGCCACTTTGACTGGCCTGTGGCACTTCAGAGGCAGGGCTTGTGTCCAGTGACTGTTCACGGGCAGGGCTTGTGGCCAGTGACTGTTCATGGGCAGGGCTTGTGGCCAGTGACGGTTCACGGGCAGGGCTTGTGGCCAGTGACTGTTCATGGGCAGGGCTTGTGGCCAGTGACTGTTCACGGGCAGGGCTTGTGTCCAGTGACTGTTCACGGCCAGGGCTTGTGGCCAGTGACTGTTCACGGGCAGGGCTTGTGGCCAGTGACTGTTCACAGGCAGGGTTTGTGGCCAGTGACTGTTCACGGGCAGGGCTTGTGGCCAGTGACACTAGTGAACAAGTTGGTACACAGTGCACAACTGATGCTTGCTCCGTTTCATGTTTGGGTTTTTTGGTTTGTGTCCAAAAACTGGTCAGTAGTAACTGCTTGTGCATTTTTCTTTTTGGCGCCTCCTTTGTAGGTGTCATCTCCAGAATTTCTACAGATGGCAGCGGTAGGATGTTGTCAGGAACATGCACAGAACTTTCAGCTACTTTACCGGTAACATCCCGACCTGGGGAATGAACATCAGATGACTGGGGTGAAAAAGTAGTAGCATGTAAACATCCATCCTCTGATGGAGTAAAGCTGAATTGATGTGCTGCTGTAGTCATTCTCAAGTGATTAGCTTGGGTTAGCTGAACAACTATTGCTTCTAATGACGTGTTTATTTTTTGCATTTGTTTAGGCACTTCAATGAAGACTCTGTGGAGATGTGACAATTGTGATATCGTTTCTTCCTGCAGTGATATCATCCTTTCGTGCACTGACATCAGATCTGAATGGCGACGATTTTCTGCTTCAACAATTATTTCTTCAGAAGCTACTATTGCAGCGTATGTGCTAGTTGCTGTAGGAATAGCCTGTGTAACTCTTTGAATGGGAACCTCTTCATGGTCACTTGATTGCATTTCTGTGTCTTTGGCGGCATCATCATCATCATCATCATCATCATCATTATCATCATGTGCTAAAAATAAATGTACACATAATGAAATGGCATGTTAATCTCAGCTGTTTTACTATGTAATTATACACTGTGATAACTAACACCTAACATGTTTTCATACGTTTTATAACGTCACATTAAAATGTACCTTGACTTACGAATTCTGTTTGGACTCAGTGTGAAATAAGAATGAATGAAAAGTTGTTCAAAACTCAAAACTCCTACATGATACTTAACATCACAAACACAATACATGTTGTCTTAAAAAACTTAATTTTCACTGACAGTAAGTAATCCTATTTAAATAACATGTGCAAAACAAATAATGAACATTTTTAACATAACATATAGAAGTGAACATATTATATTTTCTGCACCTCATACACTCTCCTTCCAGGTGTGATGAGCTGCATGACCCAGGTGAAGACACTTGTTCCATCACAGGTGACACATGTCCTCCAGGAGCAACTATATAGAACAATAACATCAGTTTTTAATTGACGTGTAAATATTGAAGATAGTTACTGTATGTTGAGTTTTTATGGCTAACTAACAGCATCAGTTCCTGATCTGAAAATGTGTGTGGCAAACTGAACATAAATATTTGTAATTACAATGTACATGCCAGTGTACTTAGGACTTTTTAGTTCTGTAACATACAACATACTATGTTTATGCAGTAATGCGTTAGGATAAGATAATTAATATTGGACATACACTGCATATGTTGTGTACTCATATCACAATAATAATGTACATAACTATCATGAAATGAACTTTCACAATACTTATCATTAAGAAAGTCATATTGGAAAAGTAATAGTTTTTGTTAGAGGATATGTGTGGTACATTAATAGAAGCTGTTGCACGGCTGAATGTGGCTGCCACTCAACAACACAACACATGCAGTGTGTGATAATGTGGTGTTGATATCAGTTGAACTATAGATCTGAGTGAACGAATGTGTGACGTACGGTTTGATAGCTAATGGCTTGTTGGGTGATTTAGTACCTAGAGTTAACCTTTCAAATGACTGTGATTACCTTCTGTTTTGCTAGTCAGGTTGTAAGAACGGTAGTCCCTCCCCCAAAAACAGTAATCACCCAGACCTTTCAATTACTTCAAGCAGGTGAAAATGTTGTCAACAAAGTTGACCGTAACATGACCCTGTTATTTGGCTGTGTGCTGAACCCTACCCCCTCTGTTGACGTGTATGCTGTGATTACATATTAATTGCAGCTGCTTTAACACAATGGTAGATGAGCAAAATATTACTCTGAAGTGTGCAAGCTATGAACACAATGACATAACATATGCGACGTGTGCCTCATTATGATGTCTGTAAATGACATAAAGCAAATAAGGACCTTTAAATAAACAAAAACACATTTGTTAGTGCAAGTGATGTTTGTTGGCCGTTGCATGAACTATATTAGATGCATGATTTGAAGAGGCAGTAATGTGTTGTTTTTTTAGGAGTTAAATAAATAAAATACACATTAATATTATATATATGTATGTTCTGCACCAGTACCTAGTAATATTTTCTCATTAGCATGTCTTACACATGTGTAGTACCCTGTTGTTCCCCATATTCGTCCACCATAAATTGCTTCCACTGCAGCAAAGGATTGTGGGAATTGACATGCAAATGAGCACGCAATGCCACGTGGTATATTATGTACTGCTTTTAGTAGGATTACAACATATATGTATATTTTGATATATATATATATATATATATATATATATATATGAGACACAGACATATATACATATATAGATGTAGGTATGCTTATATTGGGAAGAAAGTATAAATAGAAGCGGAAATGTGTAAAATAACTGTAAGCAACGACACGCCTAGTACAGTAACATTTCTCACCTGGTGGAAATTGTGAGGAATAAATTCCGATGTCTCTGTCACCGGGCAAACCCTCCACGACGACGGGAAGTAATTTTTCCCGAAGCAGCTCCTCCAATGGAGTTAAGATGAGATGTTGTGCTCCAGTGGCAGAAGCATGCACGCGTTGGTCTTGTATTTTCTTTTTTAATTTAGCCCTAATATCGTCAAATCTCTTGCGACAATTACTCTTGTCCCTGACCCGATTCCCACACGCATTCACACCAATTATTATTTTGTCCCACATTTCTTTTTTGCTTGATGAACTTGTCCGCACTAGAAATACATACAAAATATATGACGTTAATTCATAATAATACAACCACCAGTTTCCTACACTGCTAGCTGTTCCAAGAGATAGCAAACATGCTGGTTTAGGTGTAATATGTGAAGCACATGAGCATTCACTTCTAAACCTAGACATGTAAGGAAGCTTGCATTAATATTGTATGCAGTTAGCGTAAATTGACCGCCTGAGTTTTTTTGTCGTTTTAACGCATGATAAAAAGATGTGTTTCCACAATAATTAACATTGATAGATATTATGGACCCATATTTGCATATTAACAAAACTCACATGACCTAGGATCACATGTATTTGAAGAATGAATGGAAAGATACACTTACCTACTAAATGGCCATACAGACTGTCATAGTGCTCCCGAATCCCAGTGACAAGAGCTGTATTTTCCTGGTCATTGAAGCGAGGATTACGTGGATGCTCCACACGTTTCTTCCGAGCACGTTTAGGCTCAGAGCTTGCCTGCTGCTGACTGGACTCTCCTTGTTCCAATGGAAGAGACTCCAAAAGCTGGCCACCAGCAAGCACGCCACCACCAGACACCCCATCAGCAACTGAGCCACCAGCAGCACTCACACTCCCAGCAACAGCACTCGCACTCCCAGCAACAGCACTCACACTCCCAGCAACAGCACTCGCACTCCCAGCAACAGCACTCACACTCCCAGCAACAGCACTCACACTCCCAGCAACAGAACTCGCACTCCCAGCAACAGCACTCGCACTCCTAGCAACATCACTCCCCTGAACAGTACGTTCACTCCGACGTGTACTCGCACGAGTAGCACTACCACTCACACCAGCATCACTCTTCCCACGCTTTGCAGCCATACCTCTAGCACTCACAAAAAACAGAAAACAAATATACAGCCAATCACACGATACACTTCGACATACAAAACAAGACAAAGATGTAAACAAAACAACAAAGGACAAAGATCTCACAATACACAACAAGTCTCTCAGTCAATATGCAAATATTAAATCGCCCAGCTCTGTGCGTCTCTCTCTCTCTCACTCCCAACAACACAGAGAATGATTAACAGTACACGTTGCCTTTAAATATGGCGCGCTATCCAATACATGCTTGGTTCGCCTGATTCAGCAAGATTTTTGATTGGCGAACGTAACAACACCCCGCCACGCACGCCGATACACCTGTGTGTGATCGGCAAATCATCGTGAGAGTGGGCGGATATGTTTTCGGCTTCATTTTGAATGTATTCGGCACTTACTGCATATGGAGAGGAAAAATCGCCAATAACATGACTAATCGGTAAGCTTGCCGATTTCACATAATCGTCGCTTACTGCATGAGGCCCTAAGTCCCTTGGTTTTGGTGTCAAAGAGTCTTATCATTCTGAGCTCAAATGTTTTCCGTTCTTGGGTGCTTTTAAACATTCCATTGAGGATTTTGATTTTTAAATCATTTATGGAATGATCTGGTTGTGAGAAGTGATGTCCCACAGGTGAGCAGTATCTTCATTGTAATTTTTGGCTGGTTACAAGGAAGAATGAATATGCACAGACACTCTATACTCCATCATGAAGAAGGAAGATACTGCTCACCTGTGGGACATCACTTCTCACAACCAGATCATTCCATAAATGATTTAAAAATCAAAATCCTCAATGGAATGTTTAAAAGCACCCAAGAACGGAAAACATTTGAGCTCAGAATGATAAGACTCTTTGACACCAAAACCAAGGGACTTAATGTGGACATGGGTTTTCTCACATCCTACCAAAATTGTCTGTAATTATCCTGCTTGCCTCTATTCTTATCCACACTTTCTTGACGGAACCTACAACACACTAGGATAGAAACGCCCAACCCCCCCCCCACCCCATCACCCCGTAGGACCAAGAAGGGACACACAAGACAATGAGAGAGACAAATCAGTTACGAACCGGACGTCCTACGGGGTACGCAGAAAGTCCTCAGACGCAGAGAACCAGTATAGGGGAGGCAGAAGCGGACCCACGGAAGGAGATCCCCCTAACCCCCATACTCCCCCCCCCCTCCCCTTTCTCGCTTCCCCTTTTCCATCCCCCTTGTCTGTCGTCCCCCCCCCCCCCCTCCCCGGGTCCTAACCGGAGATCCCCCCCCCCCAGTATGTCTGTCGGTCTTCCCAGTTTGTCCAAAGACGTCCACCAATTTACAGAAGAATTGTCACATGCAGTAAACTGTCACGGTACGCGGCTGAGAGATTATCTACTGTATGTATATTATGTACTGAACAAAATAAAAAATTTAAGTTGAAAAAAAAAAAATATGGCGCGCTATCCAATACATGCTTGCTTCGCCTGATTCAGCAAGAATTTTTATAGGCGAACCTAACAGCACCCCGCCATGCACGCCGATATACCTGTGTGTGATCGGCAAATCATCGTGAGAGTGGGCGGAATGGTTTTCGGCTTGATTCTGAAGGGATTCGGCACTTACTGCATACGGAGAGGGAAAATCGCCAACAACATGGCTAATCGGTAAGCTTGCCGATTTCACATTTTCGTCGCTTACTGCATGAGGCCCTAAATGTATTATAGATATAAATTTAAATATAAATATAGCAGAGAGATTCGGTGCTGATACACCAACAATAGGGTGAAAATTACATAACATATTAATATTAATATAGCCACATAGGGTGACCAATCAGTTAGACAATATTTTAGGCTGACAGGAAGAACTTATTAGGGTACTAAAACATAGTTGCCCTAATAGACCGAGTGCATAGGGAATGCACTAGAATAGAATGCTGGTATCTTTACATTCATTTAACCCTTGTGGTGCCAGTGTACCTAACCGGTAAATCCAGTAGGATTCACGTATATACAGGGTATACACTTCTTGTTTTTGTTATATATATATATATATATATATATATGTGTGTATATATAAATACACTAACAACCCCTATACCCCCATAACATATATGTAATTTATGGGATGCAGGTTTTATTGGGGTCTCCACGGGTGTGCCCGCGGTTGTGTGGGTGTCCCCGGGTCAGCCCCACAGGTGTCTGAGGGTCCTCGGGTGGTTCCCATGGGGATATGGGGCCCCCACAGCTGTGGGAACCCCGGTTCTTCCCCGCAGGTATCCCCCGTTGGTCCGCAGCCTTGTACCCATTGGCGTCCGGGGAGTCCTCCGGTGGTCTCCAGAGGTCCCCGTAGACCTAAGGAACCAACCCTGTATGTAAAAAAAAATAAACCTGTCATATACATTTAAATAAATACCCCCCCCCCCAAACACATACAGTACAGTAATGGATAATAGATTATTTGCCCATTATTATACACATAAAACAGCATCAATAAAGTAAATAAATAAAGTTCTACTTACCCCCTTGCAATGTGATGGGCATCCGGTCATCAAACGGCCTCCGTTGGCAAAAAAATACATTGCAAATACTTAATTAATAAATAAACACGAAAGTAATTAAGGGGTTAACCCAACCTGCACCGATACCAACCCTTCACCCATTCATTTGTACAGTGGGTATAATAATAATAATAATAATAATAATAATAATAATAATAATAATAATAATAATAATAATAATAATTATATATATATATATATATATATATATATATAATCAAAAAATAAATAGATGATACCGTTTTGTGGCTAACGAAATGCTTTTATTTGTGCGAGCTTTTGAGATACACTGATCTCTTCTTCCGGCGATGTTACAATGAATGAAGATAAAGGTATACTTAAAAACAGTGTCTCTTGGAATGTTATCTGTGCTGTTCCTTCCCCCGGTGTGGATGTGTTTTATGGCTAGAGGTGTCAAAATGTTACTGAATGCAAGTGAAGAAAGAGTGTGTAGGTGTATCAGTGTGAATAAAAATGAGTGGAGAGCCCACAGTATATACAGTGCTTTACACAAGGTGTGTGTGGAGTGGGAGTGGATATAAATGGTGTGGGTGGGTGTGGAAATGTGAGAGTTTGTAGCACAACTAAAAGTGTGTGTGGATACTTAGTGGTCCCTATTGGTGTATAGGGATGGAAAAACAAGGAGTATTAGTATGTGTGAGAGACAGCTGTGTGTGCATACATATAGCACAGTATGTACAGACATGGCCTTTAGCACTCATGGGACGAGAGTTCACTACCGTCAGTAATGACTCATAAAATTTCGATCTCTGTTTAGGCCACTGCTAAGTGTCCCGAACAGTTGCATAAATTTGTATTCATGCAACCGTCTCTCTTTCGGGGTTTTAAGATTACCTTTGAGTATGGCAACCCTCAGATCGTTCATCTTATGGCCAGAGTCAGAGAAATGTTCGCCAACAGGACTGTCTCTTGTACCGCGTGTGATGCTGTGGCGATGCAGGTTCATTCTCTTGTTTAGCCCCTGCCCTGTCTCACCTATGTAGTAGCAGCCCCCTGGGCATATATATATTACACGATTACATGGCTTAAGGGTTGCTCGTTTAATATGAGCTTGAGACAAAAGGTGGCACTGTGTGCTCATTTGCATGTCATTTCCCAGAATCCCTTGCTGCAGTGGAAGTGTTGTGTGCTGGGCGATAATGGTGAAGACAGGGTTGCAGACCTGTCTAAGACATGCAAATGAACATACAGTAATATTTCAATTTGCTATATACGTGTGTATATATATATATATATATATATATATATATATATATATATATATATATATATATATATATATATATATATATATATAAATAAAACACTATTATACAAATAAATTGTTAAGGATTACACAAAAATGCAGAAATTAAAACATGAAATCTCAATCTCAAAAACAGCACATTGCAACATAAAATTAAACCAGTAGCCCATTGCAAAATATATTATATCTCATCTCCCAACATACCAGCACCTAGACAAATAAATATATACCAAATGGCAATCAAACAATTGCATTTTAGTGTGTTCATGATGCAATGAATCTGTGCATCATGTAACACCATGCCAAATCAATGTTCCAAATAAAATAAACAATTACCAACAAGATACAATGCCATCCAAACAATCAAATAAAAACTAAGCAAGTAAATATAACAATATTTACCATCAATCAATTAATCTAATCGAAAATCAATTATAATCCAATCAAAATCAATTAAAATATTCACTATTCAATTCCTAAAACCAAACCATTGTGAAAAAATTTCAACTTCCAAGTAACCACCATCATACAAAATGTAAATACCAAAAATAAGCCAATATTAAAAAGCAAGCCCCTGAAATAAACTATTGCAAAGACATTCAAAAATTACATGTAACTATGTAACAATTACATTTATTTGTATATTTGTGTTATATATATATATATATATATATATATATATATATGGAACACACAATAGATGCCGCAATCAAATCACCCTTGTGTGATTAAATAATCAGTTAACCAGAAGTCAAGATAAAAGGTAACCCTCTGGTGGTGCTACCGACCCAAGTGAATAATATGACTAAAAAGGAGGGAGAGTAGGGTCAAAAAGGTGCACTCAAATGCTGAATTATGAAAAATAGAAATGGACTTTATTAACAAAGAGTATAAAAAACACAAAAGACAGACCCACACAATTCACATGTCAGATCGCTATGCGACACAGCGTAAAAACATCAAAGAGGTACAATTGGTCTGATAAGAGCCAAAGCAGGGTAATAATATATCATTACAAATATAACATAACAGAACTAGGGGAAAAATATTTCTCCCCAAGTAATGTTTACTGAGATCGGCCGATCCAGAACAAGAGTAGCAATGAATATAAATGGTAAGTAGATACAGACCACAAGAGAAAAATTGGATATATATTGTAGTAAATGTACATAAACCTCTTAATGATGATGAAAGATAATTAGACACATAGCTAGAAATACATACAGTTGTGACCCTTAAATGGTCACAACTAAATCAGCTGAATAAAGTGATGCCCAGATTGAGCTGCACATGTAAAATAAGTAGCAGCAGTGGTAGATCTATAAAGTGCACTGGTAGCGCTCATACAGTATAAAGTCCCCTGAGATACAGAGCTCAAAAATAATGAGCAGTGGTGGTGTGTGAATAACACAGGGACATAGAGCACTGCTGTGTGTGGTGTGCACAAGGCACTGGGGAAATCCAGTGATAAATACCAGCGTTACTCAGTCAGGCAGCAGGAGAATCAGATGATAAAGACCAAAGTCTTGCAGTGGGACATCAACAGTAAAACGGAGGAAATTCTCACGCAGTATGGTAAGGCACACGGGTCACAGGATGGAGGGGTGCTGTCACAGCTCTGCTCCTACGGCCGTTTCGCCAAAAAGGCTTCTTCCGGGAGCATACAGTGTCAGCATAAACAAACACTCTTAAAGGGCTCCGTTTTCCAGCCAAAAGTTCACTCGTGACCAACAGCCAATAAGAAATTCTGAAAAATAGAACCGTGTCAGCTGTTGCTATGTGGAAGTGAGCAGAAATTTGGAGGCAGTAATCCTTAAAGAGACAGACATAAAAAGACACAGGAAGTGGCATAATGTGATTAAAAATCAGCATAATTGCTAAGCAGAGTGTTGTAAAGCAAGGAGGCATGAATAAAAATATAAGTAAAGCTAATTTAAAGAGTGATTAAATTGACAATATCTTGAAGAATGTCCAATGAAATGGCATTATACTAAGTTAGATACCAAGTATTGACAATACTACACAGAGACATAAAATATGGAGGATCAAAGGAGAGATGAACTATAATCTGTGATTGAGACTTAATAAAAGATTTCTAGGGAAAGCAGGGTAAGTTACATAAAACAAGACAGAGTCTCTAAATGAGTGAAAAGCTAAAGGAACATTGCAAAACTGAGGTAATCATTTAATCCAGTTGGAATCATGGTCCCTAATTCAACTATCCATCTGCATTCTTTTTGCAGTAGGAGCTGCTCCACATTACCGCCGCGGATGCCTATGTTGATTTTATCAATGGCAAAGGCCACCAGGGATGAGGGGTCAGAGTTGTGCACATCACGAAAATGGCGTGCCACACTGGTGATTTTTTTGAAGCACGCCAGGTCTTTAGTTGCATTTTTAATGTTACGTGTGTGCTCCAAAACCCTTACACGAAATTCCCTGGTGGTCATGCCAATGTAAATCAGACCGCAGGGACAGTTCAGATGGTAGATGACATTCTTGGATTTACAATTTAAAAAATAAAAGATTCTGAAGTTTCTGGTGCCTTTAGAGTTATGAAAGACATCAGTCTGCTTCATGTGTCTACACGCGGAACAATGTCCACATTTGTAGAAACCTTTTAAGTTTACTTGGTTGAGGAAAGTAACTTTTGGAGGGGTAGTGTAATGACTCCTGACCAGTAGGTTCTTTAGGTTAGATGCTCTCCTACTAGTGAGGCTAACTCTGTCACCCAGAATAGCCCGGAGATCTTGATCTGCCAAAAGTATGTCCCAGTGTTTTTGAAGGATGTTTTTGAGACTGTTCCATTTATTATTGTAAGTTCCAATGAACCTTATTGTTTTAGTTGGTGTTGGTTTAGGTTTAGGTTGCAATAGAGTTTGTCTGTTTAGTTTTTGACTGTTGTTAAGACCCCGTTTTATGGCCGATTGGCTATAACCCCTTGCCTTAAATCTTTTGCTCATATCTATGGATTGGGTATTAAATGTCTCCATAGTTGAGCAATTACGGCGAAGTCTGATAAATTCGCCATTGGGGATGCCCCTTATCTGATGAGCAGGATGAAAGCTGCTGGCGTGCAGTAGGGTGTTACAAGATGTCGTTTTACGGAAAATGTCAGTCACTACACGACCATCAGAGGCAATGCTAATACTGAGGTCAAGATATTTAACATTAGTAGTACTCGAGGTGTAGGTGAGCCTGATGTTAATGCTGTTGTGATTGAGAACATCGATGAACTGTTGCAACATTAATGCAGTGCCCTGCCATAGAATGAAAATATCATCGATGTATCTCAACCACAACAGCAGAGGGGACGTGTACTCACTATTGGCTTCAGAAAAGACCTCTTCACGTTCCCACCACCCCAGGAAAAGATTTGCATAGGAGGGCGCACATGTTGCACCCATAGCCGTTCCTCTGATCTGTAAATAATAAGTATTTTTAAATAAAAAATAATTATGTCTTAGTACAAAATCCAGGAGATGTATTAATGTATTCGTTAAATTTGTACTCAGGTTCAGCATGGATATAAAGAATTTTGTGGCAAAGATGCCATCTTCATGGCGGATACAAGTATATAACGTTTCAACGTCACAGGTGGCTAATATAGTTTCGTTGTCAACAAACACGTTATCAAGCCTTGAGAGTATATCCATGCTGTCCCTGAGATACGAAGGTAAAGTTTCTACAGATGAGCGTAAAAATGCATCAATGAAACGGCTTATGGGCTCACATAGCCCTCCTATACCTGATACGATTGGTCTTCCTGGGGGGTGGGAGAGATTTTTGTGGATCTTGGGCAGAAGATATAGTGTCGATGTAATTGGGTACTTAGTAATTAGACCGTCATAATGACGTCTAGTAATTACACCCTCAGTCAATGCCTCATGAACCAGAGCGTCAAGCTCTTCCTTGAACTTGGTAGTAGGGTCACCCTGCAATTCCCTATAACACTGTTTGTTACGAAGCTGTTTGAATGCCTCCGCTTCATATAACCTTCTAGGCCATAAAACAATATTGCCCCCCTTATCGGAAGGCTTAATTATTATGTCTGGCAGAGATTGAAGTTCTTTAATTGCTAACCATTCTTACCTAGAAATGTTACTTGAACCTGCAAAATCAGATAAATCATTAATATCACGGATTACCATGTTGGAAAATACCTCCACCTGTGATACTGCCTGGATAGGAGGGCAGAAGACAGATTTTGCCTTGAAGTTAGACACAGGACCGAGTTCATTGGTATCAGGGATCACCACATCTGGATCTTGCAGGGACGGCAGGGAACCTAAGGATGAAATAACTTTCCCAGATTCTAATAATTCCTCCTCAGTAGGTACTTTAAGGAAATGCTTGTGAAGCAGAAGTTTCCTGCAAAAAAGCTGGACATCCTTAATCCATCCAAAAGCGTCACAATAGTGTGTGGGAGCAAACGATAAGCCACGTTCTAACACTTGGATCTGAATTGGACTGAGCGTTGTTTCAGATAGATTAACGACAGCAAGGGGTTTTACTTCCGTTGATGCTTGCCCCTCTGGAACTTGTAACCAAACTGGTCCCTGTCCCTTAGGCTTCTTGCTCCCCCGCCTCGTCCTCCTCCTCCTGTGCCCATTGGTCCTTGGTATAAAAAAGGAACTGATCCCGTTGCCGTAGATGCTGGATTCACTGTGTCACAATCAGAGGAGTCCATTTCTGAGGTAGTAGATCCTGCTGATACAGAGGTTCCTGATTTGAGATTCCTCTTTTTCTTGCGGTAGCCTGGTTTGGAATGGCTCCATTTATAGACTTTACCTAACTTATAATCAGATAGGTCTCGATCAAATTTACCCTTTTTCATCAATTCGATTTCACCTTCATATTTATCGAGTTCAATTTCAATTGTATCAAAAACACTTTTATCCATATATTCCATATCCTTACGTAAAGAATCAATTGCAGATGTAGTTTCTGTGAGACTTGCCTCATCATTAACAATTAATGTATTGATAAGTTCAACAGAACAAGTGTTAAGAGCACATTCCCAGCGTTCTTTCAGACCAGGGTCATTAAAGGCGAATGATGGAAAAGTTTGTATTCTGAGCCCTCTAGGTATCATTTTATAATCTAGATAATTACATAGGGCTATTTTATTCCACCAGACTCTTAATCTTTTCCTCATTAATAACGTAAGTTCCCTGATTTGATCCTGGTCTGAAGTCACACTGGGATGCTGTGTCAAATCCACAATATTGTCAGTAATAGAGAAAATCCTTGCAGCATTAGCAAGACGCTTAGACTCTTTGCCAGCAAAGTCCATTATAAAAATTTAATATCACACTGGGATGATTGAGCAGGCACCTGGAAATGACTGAAAGGCCAGTCTAAATTAGTATATGGAACACACAATAGATGCCGCAATCAAATCACCCTTGTGTGATTAAATAATCAGTTAACCAGAAGTCAAGGTAAAAGGTAACCCTCTGGTGGTGCTACCGACCCAAGGGAATAATATGACTAAAAAGGAGGGAGAGTAGGGTCAAAAAGGTGCACTCAAATGCTGAATTATGAAAAATAGAAATGGACTTTATTAACAAAGAGTATAAAAAACACAAAAGACAGACCCACACAATTCACATGTCAGATCGCTATGCGACACAGCGTATTTCTAGCTATGTGTCTAATTATCTTTCATCATCATTAAGAGGTTTATGTACATTTACTACAATATATATCCAATTTTTCTCTTGTGGTCTGTATCTACTTACCATTTATATTCATTGCTACTCTTGTTCTGGATCGGCCGATCTCAGTAAACATTACTTGGGGAGAAATATTTTTCCCCTAGTTCTGTTATGTTATATTTGTAATGATATATTGTTACCCTGCTTTGGCTCTTATCAGACCAATTGTACCTCTTTGATGTTTTTACGCTGTGTCGCATAGCGATCTGACATGTGAATTGTGTGGGTCTGTCTTTTGTGTTTTTTATACTCTTTGTTAATAAAGTCCATTTCTATTTTTCATAATTCAGCATTTGAGTGCACCTTTTTGACCCTACTCTCCCTCCTTTTTAGTCATATATATATATATTTATATATATATATATATGTGTGTGTATATATATATATATATATATATATATATATATATATATATATATATTTATATATATATATATATATATATATATATATTTATATATATATATATATATGTGTGTGTATATATATATATATATATATATATATATATATATATATATATATATACAGTGTTCGACAATTGTATACATTTACTCGCCCGGGGCGGGTGGATTTAACCCCCGGGCATGTAAATATTGGCCCAAGCAGCACACGTGTTTTTTTTTTTAAATTCCCCCGTTCGAGCTGAAATTTCCCTGCTCACGCTAAAAAAAAAAAAAAAACTCCCCTACCTGACTCCTGATTGGCGCTCGCTCCCAGGCTTTGTGGGCGCGCGGCCAGGCTCTATATGAGCCCGCCCCCAACGAGCGGCCATTCTGCCTGGAGATCTGTTGGAGGGTAAGTACTCTCCATGCTGCGGCCCCTCTGCTCCTTCCCTGCGATCCCCTTCATCCCCACATGGCTCCCTACTCCCCACCGTGGCAGCTCTCCTGTCCCCTGCTCCTGTCCCCTTCCCCTCCTCCTGTCCCCTCCTCCTGTCCCCTGCTCCTGTCCCCTGCTCCTGTCCCCTGTCCCCTCCTCCTGCTCCTGTCCCTGTCCCCTCCTCCTGCTCCCTTCCCCTCCTCCTGCTCCTGTCCCCTTCCCCTCCTCCTGTCCCCTTCCCCTCGATCCACCGATCGATGTCCGGGGCGGGAGGTCCCCGCTGCTGCAGCCCGGTTGGCTTGCGGGGGGGGGGGGCTCGGCCCTCACCACGTGCCTCCCATGCGCCCCCTACCTTCATGATGGCGCAGCCGCCGCATGAGGTGGGGGGATGTCGGCCTGCCCCCCCCCCCCCACGAGCTTCATGCCGCCGCGGGCTTGGGGGGAAGAAGCAGCCTGCAGCTTGGCCGTGCACTGTGACATGCCGGCGAGGGGAGCAGGGCAGTGGCAGCCACAGCGGGGCTGACTATCACCTGGGGCGCCCAGTGGGGGATACCTCGCCACGTGCCTCCCACCCACCCTGCTGATTGGGAGGGGGGATGTCAGCCTGCCCCACACGAGCGGGAGATGGGCGCGGGTGGGTGGGGGAGGAGCGTGGTGCTGGTTGCGGCCTT